>NC_057806.1:329984437-330233156 GCF_018294505.1 Triticum aestivum | reverse complement strand
GTGGTTGAACAGTAGCCGGTGGAGTAGCACGCGGTGGAGGCTGGATGAACAGGAGCCCGTGGAGGCCGAAGGAGGTCGACGGTGGAGATGAACAGTATCCCGTGGAGTCCCGTTTTACGGTATGCCACACCCCTCCTGATGAACAGGACCCCCGTTTCGACCGTAGCACTCCAACACAAGTCCGTTTCGTCCGTTTTGCGGTACGCCACACCCCTCCCGATCAACAGGACCCCCGTTTCGACCGTAGGAGGTCCGTTTCCTCCGTTTTGCGGTACGCCAGACCCCTCCCGATGAACAGGATCCCGTTTTGAATGTGGCCGGTCGAACACAAGGCCGTTTCCTCCGTTCTGCGGTACGCCAGGCCTCGTTTCCATCGCCTGTTCCGTCCAAGCCCTCCTGATGAACACGACGCATTCCGTTACCTCCCCATGAACACAACGCATTCCGTTGCCTTCCCATGAACACGACGACGACAATGTTTCTCCGTTCCGACCCTGCCATGTACACGAGCCCTGGCCGTACGTACGCGAGTAGGCGTTCGAGACCCCGCCCGTATGTACACATACGTGGCCGTATTTTCTTTCTTGCACCCTGGCCACTGTATGTACGTGTAAATGCTACGTGCGCGCCTCTACTACGACACGTGCGTGCCTCTACTCCGACATCTGCGCGCCTCTACATCGACTAGTATGTACGTACACGTTCGCGACCAGAATGACAACGCTACGTATGCTTCGACCAGGTGGGTCCTGACTGTCAGGCACTTCCTTGCCTGCGAAGGTGTAGCTGGTCGGTCCCAGCAGTCAGGGGGCGAATCGTTTTTTTTGCCCGGCGCACTTCCTTGCGGGCGAAGATGTAGCTGGTGGGTCCCAGCAGTCAGGGGGAAACGTTTTTTTTCGCGAAATACAGTGGCCCGTCCGGTGGGTCCCAACTGTCAGGTGGAGGAATCATTATTTTCCGCGTAATAAGGAGGCACTTCCTTGATGCGGCCATGGACCCAGCTGTCAGCCTCTCCACGTACAGTCCACGTCCGATGGTAGTCGTTCCTTGACCACGTTGACCACACCGCGCCGAGAGCACCAGGGCGGTGGACGACGGCAAGGCCTAGGAAGGGGACGACACGGAGGCAGGGAAGACTCGGCAGTTGTTTCCCACGTGGAGGGGAGTACGACTGTACGAGGGTTTACTGGTTCATCTCCGTCGCTGGAGAATAACAGCAGGTGTGGGTGAGTAGAGGGATGGCTAGGCCAGCGATGGGAGTACGGTCGGGTGGTGAGGCCTGCGCGGCAACACAGTCGGCTGCGAGGAGGAGGGAGCAGGCAGTCCCGCCGGCGCTTGTTTGAGCGGCTGGAGCAGGAAGAGTAGAGATTGAAGAAGCACGACGGCCGTTGGATGGACATCCAACAATCAGTGCTTGTGCGTCAACCTTTTTTTAGGAAAGCCTCAAATCTGTGGAAAACAGCATACAGGCCATCTGTCATTATTTGTAATAATTTACAGCCCATTTGCTAATTCTTAAGGTTTTTTTGGAGCCCATATTCTTTTTGTTAGCATTACAGCCCATATTGTGGCAACGGTTAAAAAATTATACAAAATTTTGCATATTTCGGTGCGGTCCGAACTGTTTTTAATCCTAAAATTTCGACTCACATTCAAACTGATTTTAAAAATAAATGTATATCAATATAAAATCCAACAAATTCTCCATGCATAAAAATTAATGTAATTTAAAATCTGTAAATGAAAAAAAAAGATATTTGAAACTAAATGCCGGTTTGATGTGTTTTAAAAATGTACAACTCATTTCTCATTACTGATGGGCCATTTTCTCGGCCAGCCGAATGAAAGCTCTCCTCGTCTTGAAAGATTTGCAGCCCAACAGGCCTGATAAAGCGACTTACTTGGCAAATCACAAAAAAACTGGGTTGTGGCCGTGGACCCAGCTGTCAGCCTCTCCACGTACAGTACTCTTCCGATGGAAGTTGTTCCTTGACCACGTTGACCACGCCACGCGTAGAGCACCACGGCGGTGGACGACGGCGAGGCCTAGGAAGGGGACGATGCGGTAGTGGAAGCCCGCGCGGAGAGGACTACGAGGGTTCACTGGTTCGGCTGCGGTGTGAGGCTGTCGTCGCCGCAGGGCCTGGCCAGCGGTGGGAATAGTGGGGGCGGTGAGGCCTCTGCGGCAGCACAGCCGGCCACGGGAGGCAGGAGCATGCGGCATGACCGACGCTGCTTTGGGCGGCTGGAGCAAGAAGACTAGAGGTTGAAGAAGCACTACAGCCGTTGGATGGACATCGTACGGTCATTGGAGCTAGAATCGTTCATATTGACTAAGTTGACAAAGCCCTTCGTCCCCGTCAACTTAGTAGGCCCACAAGTCAGCCTCCCAGCAAGGTGGGTCCTAGCTAGCCGGGGGAGTATTCATTTTTTTGTGCGTAACAAGGAGGCACTTCCGGTGGGTCCAAGCTGACAGCGGGGGAATGTTTTTTTCGTGAAATACGGTGGCCCGTCCGGTGGGTCCCAGCAGTCAGGGGGAAACAATTTTTTTTCACAAAATACTGGTGGCCGTCCGGTGGGTCCCCGCTGTCAGGTGGAGGAATAATTATTTTCCGCGTAATAAGGAGGCACTTCCTTGCGGCTGCCGTGGACCCAGCTGTCAGCCTCTCCACATACATTACTCTTCCGATGGAAGTCGGTCGTTGACCACGTTGACCATGCCGTGCCCAGAGCACCAGGGAGGTGGACGACGGCGAGGACTAGGAAGGGGACGACTCGGAGCCGGGGAAGACGCAGCAGTGGGTGCCCACACGAAGAGGAGTACGAGGGTTCACTGGTTCGGCTGCGGTGTGAGGCTGCTGTCGCTGCAGAATAACAGGGGGTGTGGGTGAGTAGAGGGATGGCTTGGCTAGCGGTGGGAGTAGTAGGGGGCGGTGAGGCCTTTGCGGCATCATAGTCGGCCACGGGAGGCAGGAGCACGCGGCACGACCGGTGCTGGTTTGGGTGGCTGAAGCAAGAAGACCAGAGGTTGAAGAAGCACTACGGTCGTTGGATGAACATCGTACGGTAACAGGAGCTAGAATCGTTCATATTGACTAAGTTGACAAAGCCCTCCATCCCCGTCAACTTGGTAGGCCCACAAGTCAGCCTCCCACTATGCTGGGTTCCAGCTGGCAGGGGGAATATTCATTTTTTTGTGCGTAATAAGGAGGCACTTCCTTGCGTGCGAAGATAGCTGGTGGGTCCGACATGTTAGTGAGGGAACTTTATTTCGCAAAATACAGAGGCCCTTCTGGTGGGTCCCAGATGTCAGGTGGAGGAATCATTATTTTGCGCGTAATAAGGAGGCATTTCCTTGTGTGCGGCCGTGGACCCAGCTGTCAGCCTCTCCACGCACAGTCTACTTCCGATGATGTCGTTCGTTGACCACGTTGACCACGCCGCGCCGAGTGCATCCAAGGTGGTGGACGACGGCGAGGCCCCGGAGAGCAACGAGCCGGAGATGGGAAGACGCCGGAGTAGAGTCACAGACAGAGAGGTGTACGAGGGTGAACTGGTTCTAGTGCGGTGTGGTTCGGCAGTCGGTGGAGAAGAACAGGGGGTGTGGAGGGGTGGAGGGATGGCCTAGCCAACATTGGAGTAGCGCTTCATAGGGAAGCGTGCTAAGCAGAGCTGCTAGCAGCAGGAGGCGGGAGGTGGTCCCGGCGGCGCTGGAGGAAGAAGACAAGAGATTGAAGATGGATGCCGGTCATTGGATGTAAATCCAACGGCTAACATGTCAGAATCATTTGTTGACTAAATTGACAACGACTTGCATTGGCTTCGACCTATTGGCCCACATTTTAGCCTCCAAAAATGTGGCACGTATTCAACCCATTTTTTTAGAATTTACAGTCTTTTTTTTGCGCGGTAGAATTTACAGTCAATTTGATCTTTTTTTAATTACAGCCATTAGCTGGGCTTTTTTTGAGACGGCCATTAGCTGGGATGGGTGAACAAATAATGTAGCGTTCATGCGGCGCATTTATTTTATTTCCTAAAAAATTACAGCCCATTTGCACTTTCTCGAAATACACGATTTTGCTGGCCTGATTCTAATTATAATGTTGGGTTGGGCCAGCAATGTTATCAAAAAATAAAAAGGGGCTGAGCATTTTGTGATAAATATATTTAAATAATAAGTGATATTATTACATTCATCCTTAAATCTTACCAAGCTTTTGTACACAATCACTAGGATTTTCGTGCCAAAACAATCCAGGATTTTATTTGTTAAGAAATTATTTTTATAAGTTAATAAGATGTGGGATATTGTTTTCTTACATATGTAAGTATCTGTTAAATATATGATGACAGTAAAAATAATATATAATAACATATAAAATAATTTTTTTTAGAAAAACAGGGAGCATCTCCCCGGTTCCATTGCTGAGAACGAAACCACAACATATTCTGATACAGGAGCTCAAAGAGCAGTTCGAAAGCAAAGGTAGAAAAGCTACAAACTAGGGGGGTGGATGAACAAGTTCTCTGAATAACACAAATCACCCGAGCGATGCCAAAGGCAGAGCGGATAGAGCACTCAAATGACACAAGGAGGGTCCAGCGAAGCCTTCATGGTCTTCAGCCGAGGGGCCGTGTCAGCCTGCGGCGACCAGTAAGCAAGCGGAGACACCGGGCTGGAAGGCGTAGCATGGTGGATGTCCCTCTTTTTCGGCGCCAGGTGCCCATCATCTTCATCAGAGATCTTGAGACGAGCCCACGGGTCCAGCCCCAGAGCAGGTCGAGCCTTGTTCAGCCACAAGTGATCGCCAACGGTTTCTGGAGGGATCTTGTTAGGGTTTCCACGAAGCTCATCAACTTGTCCTTGTCCGATCCGGAGGAGAGAATCGCCCAGTTCCTCACCATGTTCCTGATCAACCTCAAGACCTGCGGAATGGAAATCCAGGAGGTGTTACTGAAAATCATAGCATTTCTATATTTCCAGAGGCACCAAAGGACAGCTGAGCTAACAGTGTTTAAAACTGAGCACTTTTTGGTAGCAATCCAGAATCTGGCGACAGATTCGAAGGATGAGCCAATCTGACTAGAGAAATATTCCTCAATGTGGGCCCAGAGATGTTTAGCAACTATACATTCAAAAAATAGGTGAGAACAAGACTCTTGTTCCAAGCAGTAAACACAATCAAGGGGTTTGATGATGTGTCTCTTCCTAAGGTTATCCCTAGTCATCAATTTGTTTTTGGAGAGAAGCCAGAGAAATACATGAATTTTAGGGGGAACTCTCAATTTCCAGACAGCAGGGATAAACACGGGTTGAACCCCTCTAAAGTTGATAACATGATAGAGGGAGCTGGAGGAATACTTCCCCTTATTGTCCAGCTGCCAAATCAGGGCATCCGGCTCGGCAGTAAAGGTAATGCTTTTGGCAATTTCCTCCAACTGGAACCATTGTTCCATGAGACTATCACTAAAGTTCCTTCTAAAAGAGAGTTTTAGGCATTGACCGTCCCAAACTTCATTGACACTTTTGTTAAGCTCATTGCGGACAGAGTAAATAGGCCAAAATTGGACTGCTAGGGGGGATGTGCCAAACCAAGTATCTTCCCAGAACCTGGTTCTGCTCCCATCCCCTATGTTCCATCTGTAGCCAAATTTCACAGCATGCATAATAGATTTTAATCCTTTCCAGAATCTAGAGGTCTTAGGGTTGGAGGAAGGGACAAAAATATTAGGTTTATTTCCTAGGTATTTATGGGCAATAAGAAGCTTCCAGGGTTTCAGGTCTTCCTCATAGAATCTTTTAATCCAAGACCCTAGAAGACAGATGTTAATTTCTTGGAGGTTAGGTATGCCTAGGCCTCCAAAATCTTTTTTCATAGAGACTAGGGCCCAATTAGCAAGGTGTAGCTTCCTATTTCCCTCAAAATCATTCCACAAGCAATGAGACATCTGAGAATTGATGAGGTTCACTGCCCATTTAGGGAACTTGAAGAAGGAGAGGAGATACACTGGAATGCTAGCCAAACAAGCTTGTATGAGGATCAATCTACCTCTGTAAGAGAGAAGTTTGCCCCTCCACCCAGCAATCCTTTTAATGATTTTATCCAGAAGGGGTTGGATATCCTCTCTCCTCAGTTTATCATAGTGGAGAGGGATACCTAGGTACTTAATGGGGAAGTTACCTTTATTACAGACTAGAATAGAGAGGAAGTCAGCTAACTCCTGATCATCCATGTTGATAGGGATGAGTTCACTTTTAGAGTAGTTGATTCTCATGCCTGAGACTTGTTCAAACCAGGTTAGAACAGTTTTCAGATTGCTAGCATGTGTGGAGTCATTGTCTAAGAAAAGGATGGTATCATCTGCATATTGAAGGCAGATGATGCCACCAGGGCAGACCTCAGGACAGAGCCCTGCAATCAGACTATGATCAGCAGCTTTGCTCAGCATTTTAGTAAGAACGTCCACTACTAAATTAAACAAAAGCGGGGAGATGGGGTCACCTTGCCTAAGGCCTTTACCAGCAAGGAAAAAATCACTTTCACAGTTATTTAACTTGACCCCAACAGACCCCCCATGAGTAAGTTGCTGGATCCAACTCTCCTCTATGAAAGGCTTGGAAAAGATCTAAGAGATCATTTTTCACCAAGTCCCAAAAATGCTGGTAAAACAAGAAGGGAATCCCATCAGGACCAGGAGCCCCATCAGGATAAGAGCTAAAAATGGCTTCCTTCACCTCTGTCTCTGAAAAAGGGGCTTCTAGCAGCTCATTTTCAGCAGGAGAGACTTTTTCAGAAGCAGAGAAAAAATTGTTTTGTAGAGAGAACCCAGAAGGGTTTTCTTTCTTAAACAGGTCTTTGTAGAAGTCACTAGCCACTTTCAGCATCTCATCTACCTCAGTAACAGGGCCATTAGGGCCATCAAGGGAGTGAATGAGGGTTTTCCTCCTCCTCTGGTTAGCTACTGCATGGAAGTAAGCAGTATTTCTATCACCCTCCTTAATGTTCCTATCTCTAGACCTTTGTTTGGCTTTGATTTCTTCTTGAAGCCAAATTTTCTTGAGCTCTCCATGGACAAAGTTTAATCTATTAGTCTCAGCCTCAGAGAGGTCAGTGGTTTCTGCCTTAATATCTAGAGAATCAAACTCAAGGAGGAGAAGCCTTTTGTATCTTCTAAGATTAGCTTCCTCATTGGAGTTCCACCCTTTGGTAGTTCTTCTAAATCTCCTGATTTTGATCTGCCAATTTTCTAGGGGGCAGCTGCTCCCAGTAGGCTCATTCCAGATTTTCCTGACTAGCTCAGTAAAATCTTCTCTAAGCAACCACCACTTTTCAAATTTAAAACTATTGCTCTTTGGAGTTTGGTTAAGACCAGAGTCCCAGAGCAAAGGAGTGTGGTCACTACCACATCTGGGCAGAGCTCTACAACTAGAAAGGGGAAAGAAACTATCTAATTCTGTGTCACAGAAAATTCTGTCAATGGTGGACATAATCCTGGAGCAGCACTTCCAACATATCTAGCAGAACTGTGGGTTTTCCTTCTGACAGGGCAATTCTCAACTTTATGGGTAACCATTTTGCAGATAAAACAACTCTTGGGCTTGACACATTTATCCAAATGATGCCCTGGTTCCCCACAGTTGTAGCAGATCACCTCAGAGTATGCCATAAGGCCCGAAGCAGGGGCAGGAGCAGTTTTCTGGATGTCCTATCTCTTCTTTTGCTGATTCTTGCCTTGAGATTTCCCACTGATCTGAGAGTCAGAACCACCAGCAGATTGATCTTGGGCAATTACAGGAGCCTGCCCAGATTGTGCCCCCATTTGGGGCGGAGGTGGGCCGTACCACTGCCCAACCGGCGCTCCCCCCATTGTGATAGGGGAAATTCATCGGAGTTCCTGGTTCCTTCTCATCCTCCAGCCAGATGTTGTCTCTCAGGAAGCAGAAATAACCACCAGACAGCTCAATTGAAGCAGATTGCAAGCCTAATTTCAATCTTCTGCAGGTTTGGGGGAGAGGTAAGGTAGGGGATCCACCTGCTCCGGCTCCGGTGGCGTGCTGGTGGGCAGGAGTCCAGTCAAGCATTCCCATCTCGCAGCACGGCGTGGATCTCCTGAATTCACTTCTCCTTTCGCCCATCGAACGAACGCAATCGGCGGCTCACTGGGGTGGGGCATCCTGTGCTTCTCCGAGAAATCTCCTTCGAAGTAGATCCGCAGGGCTAGATTCAGCAGCTCCCAATCCACATGATCCTTGCACATCCGAGCATACCTGCGCGAGTGAGAGAACGGATTCGGTCCCTCCTCGGCTTCCTCCCTCGCAGCTTCCTCCTCTGCTTCCCTCCATTCGCGCGTGCACTGGGTCCAGGAGAGAGCGTCGTCGCGGATCCGCATCGCCCGCTCCCTCCATCTCCTCCCTCGAGTCTCCCGCAGCACCGCCGGCGCGACGGAGTCGAGCGGCTGGAGCATCCGCGGGAAGGCTTTGTAGACATGTGGGAGATGCATCTTGTACATCTGCCTGTCTTCCAGCCATTCCCCCGTGGATATGGCCGGCGACTCCATGGGGCGCGCGAGCGGACTTGCTGAGGGGGGCAGGCGCGCCCGGAGTCAGGAGGCGGGGGGTGGCGGCGAGATCTATGGCGGCGGCGAGGGTGGAGGTAGTGGCGGGGGCGGCGGCGAGGGTGGAGGTGGTGGCGGGGGCGAAGGGGATCGCGAGAGCGGTCATCTATTTGCCAATTATGTGAACTAAACAGTCAACATATAAAATAATTTAAATATATATAATATAGTTAGAAGGGAAACATAAGTTGGACCTGGCGTTCCTATTCTTATATAGAAAAATAGAACAGACCTCTGCGTTTTCTTCAAAAAAATACATAAATTGGGCTGCCAAAAATAAAACCTCGGATGGGAGGTCCATAGGCCGGTCGATACATGACGGCCCTAAGAAAATACAAACAGGCCTATGGACCTCCCATCCGAGGACGTGGGCTGCGCATGTTAAAAATGAAAGCCTAGACGGGGCAGCCCAAAACCACGTCCAACACTTGCCAAAACTTCGTCCCTCGTTTTCTCTGTGTTTCGCACACTCGACATTGTGTGGGCATTTTGACTGTGCATCATATGAAGATGTGCTATGCATGAATGTTGATCAGCATGATGTTAACTGGCTGGTAGTTCCATTTTCGACCATGAATAAAACTTCCAACATGATGTTAACCCTGTTTGAAAAGGCCGTGTTAATATAAATGCTCTGCCTCTGAAAGTTGCAGTTTCTTATCTGAAACTGAACTTGCAGTTTCTTATCTGAAACTGAAACTTGCAGTTTCTTCTCTGAGAATCACATTGTCTGCACTTTTATACTCCTATGAAACTACATTTTTTAAGTGCTAAAAATAGATATCTAGAATTCATAAAATACTTCATATGCTCAATACTGCAAATCTGAAATTCAAAAGACATTCATATCTGAAAGTACTCTCAAAATACACAACACAAAACACAATTCACAACCTGCAAATACTGACAACCCTAAGCTCCTCCTGACAATTCACAACCTGCCCGACTATTGGGCTGGGGGGGCAGCCCCCTCCTATTCCTCGGCGGCAGACAGCCGCCCCGTGAGACGATGTGAACGGCGAGGGAGACGATGGCGGGGAAGCGTCGTCGGGCCAACTGCTTTTCTCCTCTTGCAGTTGGGTTCGGTCGACGAAGACTCCACCGGCTCGCTCTGGCAGGACACCCTCACAAACGGCACCCTGTAGATGCTCGATCCTTCAATCTCTGGTGGATGCTCCATCTGGGATCGATACTCCCACCACCGCTCCCTCACGATCGGATTCGGTGAATCTGTTTGCTCCATGGCCCAGAGGAGCAGCTCTATGTACTCCGGCGCGACTCCCTCCGGGAGTATCGCCGCCTTTTCGCTCTGTTGCAGATATTTGGCCATGGATGTCGCCGTCGCCGCTAGTTGGTCCTTGTTGTCAAACCAAGACTGTATCTCCAACATCCTAGCTAGCTTCACAGGGTCGCCGTCTGCGATCCTCACGTATCGGTTGTACTCCTCCATCGATCTACTTCTCCACAGCACCTTCACTCGCCGGCGGTGGTTTTTGAATGGAAGAGGAGAGGAGCAGCGCTGGTTTTGGATTAGAACGGGAGAGGAGCGACGCTGGTTTTGGACTGGAACAGGAGAGGAGGGGCGGTGGTTTTGAAATGGAAGAGGAGAGGAGCGGCGCTGCATTTAGATTGGAACAGGAGAGGAGCGGCGGTGGTTTAAGAGGAGAAGAGCGGAAGAGCGGCGCTGGTCTTGGAAGTATTTTTTTGTTGTTTCGCGTATTTTGGGTCAAAGTTTGACCACGTACTGTATTTGACAAGCAAAATGTGAATGCATGTCACCAAAAATTGTATCGTTTGGTTCGTATCTGAATGTACTTTCAAATTATACTCCCTCCATTTTTGTATACAAGGCCACAAACTCATATTACAGGTACCAAGGTAAAAATCAATGCTATGTTTAAGTCAATGTTGCAAGCTAGCTTGTCACCTTGATTGTCGTGTTAATTAATGTGGTTTTTCTCTCCCAAGCACAACAAGCCAACCCTCTTACTCCTCATTGGTTGATTAATGTTGGGAATGCAAGCTAACCTTCTCACTCCCGCATGCACACAAGGGATATTAATGTCCTCGGGTGCTAGTACGAGGCAAACGCCATCAATTTTGCCTCGATTAATGTTAGTGGCCTTGTATAGTTGCAAATTGTAATTTTGATAGTGGCCTTGTATACAACGTATAACATATATTTTATGTGCGAAAATCATGGTCAATTATGACCCAGAATAAAAGGGAGACTAGTTAATGTGGGGTCGCTTTCTTAATTGAAGGGTAAATTGATTTTGATTTTGATCCAGTCAGAGCGCGCCGGCCCTCTCGTCCAATCCTAAATCGCTGCCGCACGCTCCTCTCCCTCTTCTCCATTGCAAAACCACCTCCTCTCCTCTCCATCATCTCCATTCCAAAACCACCGTCTCGCCTCTCCCTCTTCTCTATTGCAAGACCACCGTCTCTCCTCCGTTTTCTAGACGCTTTGCTCCATGGCGCGGGCGCAATCCATGGATACAAAATTAGTATACTGTATACTATTTAAAAGTCGAGGGCGGGGCTTTTCCTGCGCGGTAGGCGGCGGGGCAGTTCCGCCTAGTCGGTTCGACAGAGACGCGAGAAGACGAGGGAGTAGGCTGCTGCAAACGTAGGGCTGTGTGATTTGACAGCGAGTTACTGCTGGACAGGTGGGGCCCCGTGATTTGACTTGCCATTATCATTTTAACTGCGGCGCTACGACCGGCGTGAGTCTCCCAGATTCCTGACCACCTCCATACAGGTGCCTCTCCCAATGCTCCACCATGTAGTAGAGGCTGGCTCTTGCATGAGAGCCCACTTCTCCACTTTTTCCTTGCCTCTCTTTCCTCCACATATGCAAAAATGCCATGTAAAGCGCACTATTGTACTTACTTTTACTTGCTCCTACAGGTGCTTAAGCTTGCCACATAAGCATAAAGTCTGATGTGGCAAGTTAATCAAGAAGAGAGAGACTAGTTTGGTGACCCAAGGAAGAAACGGTGCTAAGCGCGTGTACCTAGGTGAAAAGACAATTTTGAGTCTATAGCTAATTAAATGAAGCAAACTTAGCAACACCATTTCATTGGAAGAGGTCACTCCTTGGCAAATGCAATAAATACACGCGCTTAGCACCGTTTCTTCCTTGAGTACGAAGAAAGAGATAGAGAGGAGTAAAAAAATACACTTATAGCCAACCTTGTTGTAGTATGAGTGACTAAGTGATGACTATGTATGACATGCCAACATCAGATAGCCTAACGCACCGTGTTAAATCTCCAAGGGCGCGACCGCGCGAGCGACGCGACGGTCGTGGTAGGCGCGACCATGATACGGGCTGCTGGCAGCCCTTGGATCTGAGATCAAACGGTCGCATGCTAAGTTGCTGAAAATTTGCAGAATAACCCTCCAGGATAGGATATTCACCCATAGGTCTAGAATCACGCCATGCAACCGTTCGATCTCAGATCCAAGGGCTCTCGGAAGCCCGTATCATGGGAGAATGGAAAGCCACTACCCTGCCGTTCGCACGCTAGCAGTTCGCTCCTACTCGTCCCCGCACGTCCTTCAATACTACGGCGGTTCGCTCCTAGTCGTCCCGTCCATTCACATTACGGCAGTTCCACTAATCCTAACCCTCCTCCCAAATCCATGGCGTCCCAAATCTCCACGATCGGCGGTGAGTACAAGGTTAGAACCATCACCGGCGATGAGTTCGACGTCATCTACACCCGTTCTTCCGCGACGGTGAAAGGATGCCTTTCTCGCTTCAGACGCATGTTCGAAGACTCAGATGATGAGTGGGTCGCTGGGCTAGATGTTGAGTACACCACAGTCCTGGGACGAGAGAAGGATCTAAAGGACGAAGAGAGGAAGAAGCCCGCCGTGATCCAGGTTTGCGTGCATGACTTATGCTTGGTCTACCACATATGCCATGCCGACGTTGAGTGCCAGGATTTTAAGGACTTCCTCGAGAGCAACCTAGTCAAATTCGTTACTGTAGACTTTGGTAACGACAAAGAAGTCCTGCATCGGATAGGCCTCATTGTAGGCAACACCTTCGACCTCCAGAAGAATCGGCTGGTGTCCTCTCGTCAGCCTTCAATGCTGACCCTGGCAGGAGCCATGGTTCATCCTTCGTACGGTAAACTGGAGAAACCTCATTACATGTTTCATCGTCATGCATGGCAGCGGAATTTACTAGATATAGACCACATCCACTACGCTGCAATGGATGGCTACCTTTGCTTCAATATCTACAAGGGTTGGATGAAGAGCAACAGCCAAGTGTGCGGTTCAAGCAAAGAAGTATCGGCCAAGAGGAAGAGGGACAAGGACGAAGTCGAGGACGTGGACGAGGACTCCGAGTAAGGTGGCAGTGTCGTTGCTCATGGTGGTTCTAATGCAGTGTCTACCGGAATAGTTGCAAAGTTTAATTTCAGGTGTGCTTAATTTAATTTGAGGGGTGTGTTGTGCTGAGCCCCCAGCAGAACTATGTTATGTTTCTTCTCGTTACTTTAACTCTTCAGTACGTACATACTAGTATTTCTTACATTTCATCTTTTAGTTGGTATAGTACTACCACTCGTTTCTTCACATTATATACGTACAATATATATGGCCAACATCATATAGCCAGCAGTTTAGTTGTCAAAGAATTTCAGGGTGCTTAGTTTTGTCAAAGAATTCCAGGATGCTTAGAGGGTGCTTGGATCCAAGGGACTTATTTTAGTCTGACTAAAAATAGTCTCTTTAAGAGGCTAAAGTTCCA
This sequence comes from Triticum aestivum, assembly GCF_018294505.1. Taxonomy (NCBI): domain Eukaryota; kingdom Viridiplantae; phylum Streptophyta; class Magnoliopsida; order Poales; family Poaceae; genus Triticum; species Triticum aestivum. The sequence continues at coordinate 330,219,769 of NC_057806.1, read as the reverse complement.
AGCACCCCTGACTAAAGAGGGGCTAAAACTAGTCTTGAGACTAAATTTTTTAGTCAGGGGTACCCCTACTAAAATGTGGATTAGTCCTCTCTCTACTCATTTAACTCCTCTCCTTTAACACAGGCGAGTTCTGGATTGGAGGGTTTGGAGGATAATAAATGCTCATTAACTTGATTTTAGCCTTTTTAGTATTTGGATCCAAGCATGGGTGAGGCTAGCATGTTTTAGTCCCACTACTTTTAGTCATGGGACTAAAACGTATCCAAGCACCCTCTTAGTTTTATTTGAGGGGTGGGTTGTGCTGGACACCATTATTGTGACTAGCCTTTTTAATAGTACTATATGCATAATTTGGCGACGAGCGCTCTCTATATGTACCACCTTTTTTTAATTTCAAGTTTTGCTCCATGGCGCAATCCATCGATACTACTGCTGTACAAAAGTATACATTTTTTAAAAGGCTAGAGGGCGGGGCAGTCTAGCTTGGTCGGTTTCACGAGAGGCGAGGGCCTTTGTGATTTGACGGCTCATTACTGCTGGAAGGCGGGGCCTTGTGATTTGACTGCTCGTATAAATGCGCCGACGACCTGATCGAGGAGGAGCAAAGAACCGTGCGGTATACTCAAGTTTTCCACTGGAGTAGTACTGCGACGGAGGAGCACGAAACACGGCAGCCCAGTGCCATATGGCGATAAAAATGATCTAATTTGCTAGTCATCTCATTGTTAGCATTGTTCTATTCATTCCCTCAAAAAAACATTGTTCTATTCATGCCTCGCAGAGAACGTGACACGTGCGGCGAAACACCCGAAGCAAAAGATGAAACACAGGAGCAAAAGAAGAAGGAAGATTATCACCCCAAATGATCTAATTCGCCGCGGAGTCGTAACTGCTTCTTCATCGCCTCCACGACCTCCATCTCCTTGCGCGTCTCCTCCGCCATCTTCATCATTGTGTCCATGACGCGGCATTTCTCGACGCGAGCCTTCATCATCTGTTCCACGGCCATATTACGTACCTTGACAGCAGCCGGGTGCTCGATGCGGAGCTTCGCCAACTCTTCCTTCTGTTCCATGGCGAGGGCCTGCAGCATCTTCATCGAGGAACTACTATTCTCATGCAGCTTCTTCCAGCCGGCGTTCTTCTCCTTCAACAGGTCGATCTCGTGGCAGAGCTTCGCATTGTCCTCCCGAAGTCGCAGGATTTCGCCGGTCGCCTTCTTCTCCGAGGCAATGCTCTTCTTCAGCAGCATCACCAAGCCGGCGGTCAACTCCCCCTGCTGATTGAGCTCAGCGGGCATGTCGTCGAGGCTCTCCTTCAGCAACTCCATCAAGCCTTGGATGAACTCCTTCTGCTTATTGAGCTGATCGGGCATGCCGTCGAGGGATAACGACTCCAGCTCCGCCGGCTCGGCATGTTCGCCTCCGCGGCTAGGGCGCTCCTGGGAGCCATCGCCTGCCCGTGAGAGATCTTTCGAGGTCTCTGCGTGGCGGCGAGCCCTCTCTTTTTTTCCGCAGCCTTGGTTGCCGCTCCCTTGTTACGAGTAGTTCTCGACCTAGAGCTCTGCTCACCGGCCATGGCAACGACGGACGAAGAAGAAGCACTTATGAGGAGGAAAGGTAGAGTGATTTTCGGTTAGGTAGTTCCCCTTTTTATAACCTAAGTACTAGCACTAGTACTAATACCTGCATAGTGGGAACACGTTCAGGTTTGGTACGTACTACTAGTAGGTGTGAGCAGGCTTTCGAATGTGATGGGAACAAGGTAAAGATTAATTGATGGTTTTGGTTTCGAGGCCCGAAACGGCTCCCGATGAGTTTAGCGGAACATAAATTTCAAGTACTACACTGCTCAAATGCGTAAATATTATGTTACTGTCAAAAATTGGCACAAAATACGAAGGAGACCAATGGAAGTACTACTAGCAACCCACGATTTAACTACTCGCATGCGCGCAGTGGAGTAATAATGTCTTTCTTCCGCCCTCACGTCCACTCAATTTGCATGCGCTGTATTAATTGACCATCAATGAAGTGAACGACTTTACACGCGTCAAATTATCACATGGGGTGGATCTTGGTACAAAATTGCGTCCGCCCGTGTACCCGCGTGTGCGTGCGAGGAATGAGTGCGTGCATGGCGTGCGTGCACATCTTCGCTTCGTGCATGTACCGCCAGTATGGCTCAGGGAGGACGAGTACATTCTTCTGGAACCAGCAGCACGTCACTGTGATCAATCCACGCAAGGAGGTCGCGACAACGCCTACACATGTGCCACGTGGCTTCATGAACTGTAAGAGAGACACTGTGTAGCGTGCCATTGGTATTCTAATTTACGTGTTTTGCACATACTCGAAGTACTAGTAAGGTACACGTGCATTGCACGCATCAGATTTTGCAACCAAATTATGAATAAATACCACACTATAGCATGTAAGCTCTGAGTCATATATGCCTGATGTAGCCCTTCGTTTAATTCTTATAGTTCATCTCATTCAAAATCAATTAGTTTTTATAAAAAAGCTAAGAACGCGGGAATAGGAAAAACATGGGATTATAGTGGAATGTCGTCTTGAATCCTACAGGATTGTACGAGTGTTTGATTGTGCATAGAAAAAACGCAGAATTCTTTCAAAGAGGTTTGAGTGGATGGGATGTTTCCTATGAAATCTAGTGCAAATGAATCATATGGAAAAATTCCTATGGTTTACAATCCTACGAATCAAACAACCAAGATAGGAAAAATTCCTAATGATTAGAATCCTCCAAAATTCCTTTGAGAATCCTTTGAATCAAAGAAGCCCTTAATCTATTTTATGATTCATGGAATTGTGCGTTGTAAAGCATAAAGTAAAAACAAATAATGGCAATTCAACTAGAAAAAAGTTTGGGCAGTTATGATACGGAAGATTCTAGAACAAAAGAGAACCACTGTTGTTTTGAGGTTTGTGCATTATGCTTAAGTTCAACCATGGAGTCTGCTAGATTGTACATGTGGCAAAATCCGGTGGGGGCTAGAAGATGGTGCGAGGGGCCGAGTGGAGGGAGACTATGAAGGAATGCACAAGTGCGAGATCGATATTTAGAGAGAGGGGGCGAACACGTGCGCTGATGCGCGCAGTGGCGGAGCCATGAAAAATAAATGAGCTAGGGGGCCAAGCATTGCTAATCCTTTACGAGGAGGGTCAATTCATGAACTTAAACCATTTTTAGCAGCAATTGTCTAATGATCACATTCATATTAGCCTTGATATATAGTGATGTTAGGGGGGAGGGGGCAGGGCCCTTACTGCCCCCTGTCTTCGCCATTGTGCACGCGTCTGAGAGATGAAGCGGAAGGCATGGATGATGAGAGGGGGACGTTGGATACATAATTAATGTGGGTGTATTAGCTATATATGTTAATCCTATATAGAGAGGTATAGATTGATCGATGTGGACGTGGGAAAGAGGGTGAGACCTCACTGGATATATCGATTGATCGGTTTGTGTGGAAAACTATGAAAGACCTAGCTATATACACACATACATAGAGGAACATCGATCGTTGCGCATGCACGCGTGAGAGATAAAGAATGCCCGATATGATGGAGAGGGGGATGTGTGTTGGTGTGTGCCTTCATGGGAGACCGACCTGAAGAAAAAGATTGCATGCGTGCGATGGATAATGCCGACTGGTAGTGTGTGTGCATGCATGCACGAGAGAAAGTTAGTGGTACAATTATAAAGAGAAGACTACTGTGTGGGTGTAAAAGAATAGCTGAATAGGTGAGGTCACAATCAATGTAAAGTTGAATTCAAATATTTGAATAAGAGATCCTGATGTTTGAAACCCATGCATGCATGAATATAACGGAGATCTGCGCGGTGTGGTTTGGAAACGAGCATGTTGTAATGTATACACATTGAACAAGGTCAGACTGATTTGAATTTGAGATACCGATGGCAGACATCATTTGGCCACGTCGCATCCGTGCATGGACACACTATTCTAATTGGAGATGATGGGCGGCTTTTGCATCACATATCTATATCTATACCCCTATATATATTATATTTATATTTTTTATATTGTGTGCGGGTAACTTTAACTTTGAAAGATGGTCGTTGGATGAGGCGAATCCGATGGTCCAAAGATGGCAAATTTGAGCACTACTGGCCGTTGGATATCATCTAGATTCCACCAGATTTCGCCACATGTATAATCTAGAAGACTCCATGGTTGAACTTAAGCATAATGCACAAACATCAAAACACAAGCACTTCTTATTTGTTCTAGAATCTTCCGTATCAGAATTGCCCAAATGTTTTTCTACATGATTTGCCATTATTTGTTTTTACTTTATGTCTTACGACGCACAATTCCATGAATCTTAAAATAGATTAGCTTTCTTATAAAAACTAGATGATTTTGAATGAAATGAACTATAAGAATTAAACGAACATCTACATCATGCATATATGACTCAAAGCTTGCATGCTATAATGTGGTATTTATTCATAATTTGGTTGCCAAATCTCATGCGTGCAATGCACGTGTACCTTACTCTAGTCTAAATGGTGTTTGTGTGTGTGTTGTGCGTGTTGAGGTGCAAATTGTCTTTTTTTGGGTACACGTTAAGCTTGTTCTTCCGAAATTTCAAGCCGCGCCTTGTTATGCCGAAAATTCAAGCTAGCGTCTCTGTCTATCGTGCTGCGAAACTCCCGCCTCTTCAACCCGCGCCTTGTTAGCCCGAAATATTTAAGATATATCTTTGTCTCGTTGTGCTCCGACAACTCCCTCCATCTCAACCCGCGCCTTGCTATTCCGAAATTACAACGCGCGCGAAAACTCCCACCTCCTGTGAAATCCCGACACGCGAAATGCCCGTGGTACCCCTGAACCGAAAGAACCGCCTCAAATCGGTGGGGGTACTTTCGTAACTTACCCCACATTTCGGACAAGCGCGTCTCTAAGCCATGGTTCCCCACTGCCATCCCATCCGCCCACCCATTCGTACACCGAGGCCGCGAAAACCCGCGACGAAACCCCACACCCTGCTCCGTCCGCCACCCAGCCGGAGCCTCTTCCCCGACGACGTCGTCCACAGCAACACCTCGACGTCCCTCATCCACCGTACCGGATGAGGATCCGTCGTCGATCTCATCGTCCCGCCGGTTCAGCCACCCCGTCCTCCACCTCCAAGGAGCTGCCCCGACGTTCCCCTCGTCTTTCGCGCCACCTCCATTCCCACACCGCCGTCTTCACCTGCACCACCGGAAGAGCATCATCATCACCGTTTCCTCGGATGAAGCTGCGGCCTAATCGGCGCCACCAAAGAGGTTGTACACTAATCGCCGCATTTTCTTCTTGATTCGATCTCACGGTGCTGCCGGCGCTCGGTCCCGAGCCGACACGGCGCGGCTCCATCCACGGCGGCGTCGCCGGCCACTTCCTCCACGGCGTCGCTCCCTCGGCGGCGACGTCCACATCAGTAGGACCTGCTGCTGCTTTAGCTCTCGCTCGCGCTGCTGCTCTGCTCTTGCTCTCGGTCCCCTGCCTGGTCTGCTCTTGCTATTGCTCTTGCTCGCGCTGCTGCTCTCGCTCTTGCTCTTGCTTGCGATGCTGCTCCGATTTAGCTACACTTCACTCCGATGCCGCCGGGGTGAAGGAAGAACCAGCCGCAGCGGGGAGGGGGGCTCGCCGGAGAGGTACCCCACTATCTATCTTAGGGTTCAGGATGGGGCGGTGGTCGCCGGCGGTGGCGGGGCGTTGGCGGGGCGGTGGCGTGGGGATCGCCGGAGAAAAAGCTCGGCACGGGGGGGGCCTAGAGGGATGGCCGGGGCGGCGGCGGACCGGCGGTGGGGAGTGTTTTCGGGCGGGCGGGGCGGCGCACCGCCGGCCGCGGGCGGCGGGGGCTGCTGTTTGGCCGGCTCAGGGGGGTGGAGGTTGAAGATGAACCACATGCCCTTGATTTCGTATCCAACGGCTGCAAAATCGACTGACCAGAGATGAAAAAGTCAGTCGACCGACGTGTAGCCTCACCTTGCTAGTGCGTTCAGTTTCGACAGCAAAATTCAGTTTCGACAGCAAATTCAGTTTCGACAGTTAAGTTCAGTTTCGACAGTTAAGTTCAGTTTCGACAGTTAAATTCAGTTTCGACAGTTAAGTTCAGAGATGAGCGGCTGATGTATTTTACATCTAGCACTTTGTGTTTATGTATTTTACGTCATGTATTGGAGATGCTATTAGAATTCCACTCAGGTTAACGTTGTTCGTTGTCTCTCTTGTCCTGCTTCAGCCTCGGCGTCGTACAACTCACCGGAGCTGCTCCAACGACGAAACCCTCCATCACAGCGGAGCAGTACCTCGGGCTCCATCTCCAGACGCCTAAGATCTTCTTCCCCTCCTCCGACAGCCAAGTCAGCCGGAGCATCCTCACCGGCCAACCCAATCACGCTGAGATCGACATGGCTTCGCCAAAGAGGTTGTACACTTGTTGCATCTCTTTTTTACTCTACATGTTATATATATTGTCCACTGAGCACTCGTAGTAACGGGAAATACGATTATTTTATCCTACTATATGACAAGCAGTGAGGTACCAGGCAACTTAGCTATCCGTGATGGACTCTCTTGAACGCCATCATTATTTATCTCTGCGCGTTTGAGCTGTGCATTTGTCGATGGGCCTGGGAGTTGAGCTAGTATGGCAGTGGCCTGGGTCCAAAGTAATAGAAGTAGCACAAAAACATTTTTTTAGTGTAGGATTTTCCTTGCTCAAGCCTGCCTACTAGAATCGCCAGTGCTTGAAAGGAAAAGTGAATGAAAAACATCGGAATTGGAAAGTTTCCTATGGTACTACTTTTCATGAATTTGGTGCAAAGGAATGGAGCAAAGGAAAACTGTAGGATTTGTTCCTTTAGTGTCTCCTTGAAAGAAAAACCGTAGGAATTCTAATTTCCACTTCTCCTCCTTTTCATATTCCTATTCATCAAGCACAAGACTAAGAGATAGTAGCATAATAGCATTATAACCGTACATTTTCTTGTGGTTTGACTTAATCTCACCATGCTTTTTTGCATCCTGTGATCTTCCAATTGTTGTGAATCAAACACCCAGATTGGCAGAAATCCTGTGTTTTTAAATTCTCTGTTTTGCACGTGCATTCCTATCCTATTCCTGTCTATTTCCTATCCCTGCATTGTTAGAATCCTCAAATTCAAACAAGCCCTTACTCAATTACTTCTGTTACAGATATGTGTCAAAGAAAACCTTGTGTGGTTTGTCCTGCTCCTGCGGCGCTGTGTTCCACCCCAGCTCAGCTGCTCCAACGACGGAAGGGTTCACCACAGCAGGGATCCGCTCTCCAGACTGTCTTTCGCCGCCTCAGATCTTCTTCCCCGCCGCCGGCAGCCACGGCAACTGCATTACCATCATCAACTGAGCAGATGACCTTGAGGACTACACGGGTCCGCAAGAGAGGTCGCACTCTTCCGTGTCTGCTTACGTTATGCGTCGCTTAATATGATGACATGCTACATTATCGTCGTGTTCACCTATTAGACTCCGAGTCAGGTCCAAACTAATGCTGAAACTTGAGTTTTTAAATGGTTGTGGGGTACATATTGGGGCAGCAATCAGTACTATCTGTCTACTATCTGGTTAATCTCCGGTGTCTACTATGAGTTTCATGTTGGGTGCAAACAAACATTAAAGGAGCCATTATCTGTATTTTTTAACTAAAGCTATTATCTGCCTGCTATCATTGGTTTTGGGTCTATCCACAGTTTGCTACCATCACTCTGGATTTGTGCATGCACTCCTTACATAATCTCACTATGTTTTATTCCTATGCATGCCAGTTATTGTACACAATGGAACTGATCATGTAGAGCAAAAGAGACGAGCCTTGCGTGGCAATAAAATTTCATGCAGACGTCGTTCCATGGTGGGCGCAAAGGCAGCCCCCCTCCACCCATTTCGGATCGTAATCAAGAGGAAGATAACTGTTATGAGGGGGATTCAGAAGGAGAAGACCACTCCTATTTACCCCATGAGGTCTTCGCTCTAACTTGGCATGCTGATGTTGGTAATATCATGCATATGGTGCCTTGCATTGCTTACTGTATACATTAAAGATGTCATCTGCTTAGTTTAGACATGCTTTGTGTCAATGCCATCTGTTTAGTTTCTTTATCGTATATGTGAATCATGCAATGCCATCTTGTCTAGCCAGGCATCATATATGTGAATTTTGCAATGCCACCCTGGTTAGCCAGTCATCTTATATGTGAATTATATCATGCCATCATTTTTTATTACGTGTTAAATTTGTCAACAATTTTAGTACATTCAATTACTCTTCCTGTGCATCAGCCATTTGGCACGGTCATGGAAAAATCTGGAGTGGAAACAAGGTCTTCAGAGCAGACAATGCTATCTGACGAAGCGCATGTCTTGCTGGTTACCGATAGCTCCTCAGAGGAGGATTCAGAGACAGATGACCAGTCATATTCCCCCCCCCGAGGTGCATGCCCTAACTTGGCAGGGTTATGTTGCTCATATCGTGCGTATGGTATCTTGCATTGCTATGTCATTTGCTTAGTTTAGACATGCTTTGTGTGAATGCCACCTGTTTAGTGTCTAATTACCATATATGTGAATTATGCAATGCCATCTTGTTGCAAGACATTATATATGTGAATTATGCAATGTTATCTTGTTGCAAGGCATTATGTATGTGAATTATGCAATGCCATGCTGTTTAGGCAAGCGTCATATATGTGAATTATATCATGCCGTCCTTTTTTTGTATTTCTCATTGCTTTTGTCGACAATGTTTGTATATTCAACTGCTCTTCCTGTGCATCAGCCATTTGAATTGGTGATGGAGAAATCTGGAGTGAAAACAAGGTCTTCAGAGCAGACAATGCTACCTGCTGAAGCAGATATCTTGCTGGTTACAGATAGCTCTTCAGAGGAGGATTCAGAGGCAGATGACCAGTCCTATTATCCCCCTGAGGTGTATGCTCAAACTTGGCAGGGTTATATTACTCATATAATGCATATGTTGTATTGCAATGCTTAGTTTTTACATCATATACACAATATTGAATGCCATCTCCTTAGTTGACACATCATATATGCGATTGCCCTCTGCTCACTTCCTTAGTATATAAATCATATATTTGAATTATGTCATGCCATGATGTTTACATAGACAGCATGTATCTGAATTATGGCATGCCAACCCATTTTCTAAAGACATAATATAGTTATATCATCTCATCCTGTTTACATAGTCATCATATTTAAATTATGTCATTCTATCCGTGAATTATATCATGCCATCATGTTTCCATCGACGGCATGTTTGTGATTTATGGCATGCCAACCACTTTAATAGACACATCGTATAGTTATATCATGTCATCCTGTTTACATAGTCATCATATTTTGAAGTATGTCATTCTATCCTGTTTAGTTAGCCATCATACATGTGAAATTGTGTCATGCTATCCTGTTTAATTAGCCATCATATATGTGAAATTATGTCCTGCTATTCTGTTTGCTTAGACAACATAAATGTGAATTATTTCATGCCCTGTTTTCTTCCCTACTATCCATTGCACCTGTCTATCTTACAATGTCTGTACATTCAATTACTTTTCTTGTTTATCAGCCATTTCAATTGGAGGGAGTGATGGCAGTATCTGTGGGAGTAAAAACACGGTCTTCAGAAAAGATCGTGCTACCTGTCGATGCAGATAGAACCACGGTTGTACTTGCCCAAGAACCAGCCCCACCACACATAACCCACACTCATGCAGATTGTACCCCTACCCAGTTGGACAGAGAACCAGCTACACCCCTTCTAACCCCAACCCCAGCAGATAGACACCCAGTTCCCGTTGACACAACACCGTCTCCACCACAGAGCACCCAAACACGAGCAGTTAGTAAGGCAACTGCAGTGCCCAAATCACGAGGACCACCACTCCGAACCCGAAGTCAACGCTTAAAGCAGAAGAAGAATTGTTCTCAGGTCAGGTTCCGTAGCTATGGTTCATACTACTTTGCTCTTGCATCACTGTATTTACTGATACCAACTAATTTCAAATTTGAAGGATGCAATTGAAACTCCAATGGCGCAACAGGTATGTTTTAAACCTGTTTCTTCAACGTGTTTGGCTGTTTGCTGTTGTAACTTGCTCTATGTTGATTTCAGTTTCAATTGAATAAACAGTTATGTTCTCATGCCATGCACATTACAAGTGTTGTTATTGCTGTGTAGTTTCCCACACTTATATTCTGTCTATGCTGCTTTGTCTTAAATAGATATGATTCGAACTGTATCTATCTTGATTTGGCAACATAAACTAGAATGATATAGACCATACAGTGACCATACTACATAGATATATGTTTGTTTCATGCTGTTATCCTGTCCACCTTACTACTGAACTGGTTTACCAAAATGAGTTTCATATACTACATTGTAAACCTGAGATGTGTTTGTTTGTTTCTCTTTTAGAACGCGGATAAAATATTGGAGAAGAGTACCCTGTTATGCAATGGTAAAGGAAGTAATGCAGATAAGGTTCAAGATAGTGAGACATCCCTGTTGGTCTCCAAGAAAGCTGATAAAAACTATATTGAAGACACTGAGACAACCCCAAAGTCCTGTCTTGATGTAGTGTTCGAGTTACTGGCTACCACTGCTGGCACCAGCTCTTCGAACTCATTGCCTGAATCAGTTCGGCTTCTTGAGTCTCAACTTCAAGTTGAAAGACATCGATCAGATGTTATGCGACAGGAAGCCGAAGGACTGAGGAAGTCCCTGCAGAATTCAGATGCATACTTTCTGGTGCAACAGCAAGCGCTGGAGGACTTAAGCGCCAAACAAGAGAAACTTAATAAGCTTGCTAAGCATCTTGCCAGCATTATGGGTACCCAGGATATTGTTTCTTGAGCTCTTCTGAAGTGGTTTCAGTTCTGGACTTGTTTTGCTGCGGCGTTTATATGCTGCTGTGTTCCCTATATTTGCACTGGTGGCGAACTTTGATGCCCAGTGGATGTAATATGTGTAATAGCCGTGATAGCCTAGTGTAAGTTGCTTGCTTATTTATTTCCTTGTTGTCTTGTTTATTTGTTTGCTTGTAGTCAGTGCAGTTCTTTTTCTGCGGTTTGCTAGTGGCTGCAATAACCTATTTTTTAAAACTAGGCCACAATAACCATGGGCTAATATTTACTGTAGTGACACTGGGCCTCCTACGGGCCGTAGAAACAGTGGGCCTTCTACGGGCCGTATAAACAGTGGGCCTTCTACGGGCCGTAGAAACAGTGGGCCTTCTACGGGCCGTAGAAACAATGGGCCTTCTACGGGCCGTATCATCAATGGGCCTTCTACGGGCCGTATCATCAATGGGCCTTATACGGGCCGTATGATCGATTGGCCAAACATGGGCCAAACAGACCGCATTCTGGCCGTAAACGGGCTAGAGTTGGAATCGTCCGTTCATGGGCCGACCATAACGGGCCATCGTTAATAGGCCGTATTTGATGACGCTATGAAAACGGCCCAACGTATTAACGGACCACAAACGGGCCGACTGTAACCACGGGCTGAATTTGGCCCACAAGCAGAAAATGACAGTAACGGGCCGTAAGTAAACGAATGCTGGAAATGAGCCCAAGAATAAATGGGCTCTGAGAAGGCCGAAAGATAACATGGGCTGGAGACGGCCCAACGGAATAACGGGCCGTTAATGGGTATAAAGTGATACACTGTTCATTACGGGCCAGTTTCACCACGGGCCGTTAATGGGTGTAAAGTGATACACTGTTCATTACGGGCCAGTTTCACCACGGGCCGTTAATAGGCCAAGAGTTACATAGGGCCTCATATGGGCCGAAAGACGTCATGGGCCATACATGGGACAGAAGTGAAAACAGGATGGAATCATATTGGATGGCCCAGATGACGCTACTGGGCCTAATTCTGATAGGGCGTAACGGGCCTTGGGTTAGAGGGATGTAAATGGGCTATATGCGAACAGGCCGTTAACAGGCTTTCCATGGGCCGGCCCGCCACCTTTTGACCAAGTCAAACGGGCCGGCCTTTTCACAGGAATGGGCCTCTGTTGGGCCGTGCCACGTGTCAACGTATCATAGGCGCCTTCTGTCCAATGAGTGGATGACATCTGTCCCGACGATGAGCCGACACGTGTTTCCTCCAGCCAATGATGATTTTACACATGGAAAATCCCCATTGGCCGGGGCTGTTAACGGGTTATCGGATCCAAAACCCGACCCGATAGCTTAACGGTGTTCCATTACGGTGGATGCCACGTGTCGGTCACCCTTGACGAAAGCACTTCTGTGACGCATGATTTATCGTCATGGAAGTGGACACTTCCATGATGATAATTTTGGTAATGTCATGGAACACTTCTACGACAACACAGGTATGACTATCTTGATTCTGTCATAAGTTTGTCATGGATGTACATGCATGACAAAAAAGCGACCTACTATGACAAACACGTATCATCACGGAAGTGTATTTTTTTTGTAGTGAACATTAGCGTGGGCCATTTGATCTACAAAACATATTGCAAAGATTTTTAGACTATGTTCATGATAATTAAGTTCATCTAATCAAATTATTTAATGTACTCCCACTCAGATAGACATCCCTCTAGTCATCTAAGTGATACATGATCCGAGTCAACTAGGCCGTGTCCGATAATCACGTGAGACGGACTAGTCATCATCGGTGAACATCTTCATGTTGATTGTATCTTCTATACGACTCATGTTCGACCTTTCGGTCTTCCTTGTTTCGAGGCCATCTATGTACATGCTAGGCTCGTCAAGTCAACCTAAGTGTATTGCATGTGTAAATCTGGCTTACACCCGTTGTATGCGAACGTTAGAACCTATCACACCCGATCATCACATGGTGCTTCGGAACAATGGACCTTAGCAATGGTGCACAGTTAGGGGGAACACTTTCTTGAAATTATTGCGAGGGATCATCTTATTTATGCTACCGTCGTTCTAAGCAAATAAGATGTAAAACATGATAAAGATCACATGCAATCAAATAGTGACATGATATGGCCAATATCATTTTGCTCCTTTTGATCTCCATCTTCGGGGCGCCATGATCATCATTGTCACCGGCATGACACCATGACCTCCATCATCATGATCTCCATCATCGTGTCTTCATGAAGTTGTCTCGCCAACTATTACTTCTGCTACTATGGCTAACGGTTAGCAATTAAGTAAAGAAATTACATGACGTTTATGTTGACACGCAGGTCATAAATAAATTAAGACAACTCCTATGGCTCCTGCCGGTTGTCATACTCATCGACATGCAAGTCGTGATTCCTATTACAATAACACGATCAATCACATACATCACATATATCATTCGTCACATCCTTTTGGCCATATCACATCACACGACATATGCTGCAAAAACAAGTTAGACGTCCTCTAATTGTTGTTGCAAGTTTTTACGTGGCTGCTATAGGTTTCTAGCAAGAACGTTTCTTACCTACACCAAAACCACAACATGATATGCCACTTTCTATTTACCCTTGACCCTTTTCATTGAATCCGATCCGTCTAAAGTGGGAGAGACAGACACCCGCTAGCCACCTTATGCAACTAGTGCATGTCAGTCGGTGGAACCAGTCTCACGTAAGCGTACGTGTAAGGTCGGTCCGGGCCGCTTCATCCCACGATGCCGCCGAATCAAGATAATACTAGTAACGGCAAGTAAATTGACAAAATCGATACCCACAACAACTTGTGTTCTACTCGTGCATAGAAACTACGCATAAACCTGGCTCTGATACCACTATTGGGGATCGTAGCAGAAATTTAAAATTTTCTATGCATCACCAAGATCAATCTATGGAGTCATCTAGCAATGAGAGGGAGAGGAGTGCATCTACATACCCTTGTAGATCGCGAGCGGAAGCATTCAAGAGAACGAGGTTGATGGAGTCGTACTCGTCGTGATCCAAATCACCGATGATCCTAGTGCCGAACGGACGGCACCTCCGTGTTCAACACACGTACAGAGCGGAGACGTCTCCCGCACCTTGATCCAGCAAGGAGGAGGGAGAGGTTGAGGAAGAGAGCTCCAACAGCAGCACGACGGCGTGGTGGTGGTGGAGCGGCAGTACTCCGGCAGGGCTTCGCCAAGCTCTTAACCGAGGAGGAGAGGTGTTGGGGAGGGGAGGGGCCGCGCCTTTGATGTGGTGTGCAGCCCTCCCCTTGCCCCTCTATTTATAGGGGAAGGAGGAGGGGGGCCGGCCCCCTCTAGATGATATCTAGAGGGGGGCGGCGGCCAAGGCGAGGGGGCTTGCCCCCCAAGCAAGGGGGGTGCCCCCTCTAGGGTTCCCCCCAACCCTAGGCGCATGGGCCCAAAAGGGGGCATGCACCCAGCCCTCAAAGGATTGGTTCCCTTTCCTCTACGACCCATGAGGCCCTCCGAGAGAGGTGGCCCCTCCCGGTGGACTCCCGGAACCCCTCCAGTGGCCCCGGTATAATACCTATATGCCCCCGAACTTTTCCGGTGACCGTATGACAACTTCCCATATATAAATCTTCACCTCCGGACCATTCCGGAACTCCTCGTGATGTCCGGGATCTCATTTGGGACTCCGAACAACATTCGGTAATCACATACAAGTATTCCTAATAACCCTAGCGTCATCGAACCTTAAGTGTGTAGACCCTATGGGTTCGGGAACCATGCAGACATGGCCAAGACAACTATCCGGCCAATAACCAACAAAGGGATCTAGATACCCATGTTGGCTCCCACATGTTCCACGATGATCTCATCGGATGAACCATGATGTCGAGGATCCAAGCAATCCCGTATACAATTCCCTTTGTCAATCGGTACGTTACTTGCCCGAGATTCGATCGTCGGTATCCCAATACCTCGTTCAATCTCGTTACCGGAAAGTCACTTTACTCGTTTCATAACACATCATCCCGTGACCAACCCTTAGTCACATTGAGCTCATTACGATGATGTCTTACCGACTGGGCCCAGAGATACCTCTCTGTCATACGGAGTGACAAATCCCAGTCTTGATTCATGCCAACCCAACAGACACTTTCGGAGATATCCGTAGTGCACCTTTATAGTCACCCAGTTACGTTGTGACGTTTGGCACACCCAAAGTATTCCTACAGTATCCGGGAGTTGCACAATCTCATGGTCTAAGGAAAAGATACTTGACATTAGAAAAGCTTTAGCAGACGAACTACACGATCTTGCGCTATGCTTAGGATTGGGTCTTGTCCATCACATCATTCTCCTAATGATGTGATCCCATTATCAATGACATCCAATGTCCATGGTCAGGAAACCATAACCATCTATTGATCAACGAGCTAGTCAACTAGAGGCTCACTAGGGACATGTTGTGGTCTATGTATTCACACATGTATTACGATTTCCAGATAACACAATTATAGCATGAACAATAGAAAATTATCATGAACAAGGAAATATAATAATAACCATATTATTATTGCCTCTAGGGCATATTTCCAACACATATATTGCGTGAAGATTGAAAAAGTTTGAGAACATCAAAAGTATGAAACAATTGCTTGGCTTGTCATCGGGGTTGTGCATGATTTAATATTTTGTGTGATGAAGATAGAGCATAACCAGACTATATGATTTTGTAGGGATAACTTTCTGTGGCCATGTTATTTTGAGAAGACATGATTGCTTAGTGATACGTCTCCGTCGTATCTACTTTTCCAAACACTTTTGCCCTTGTTTTGGACTCTAACTTGCATGATTTGAATGGAACTAACCCGGACTGACGCTGTTTTCAGCAGAATTGCCATGGTGTTATTTTTATGCAGAAATAGAAGTTCTCGGAATGACCTGAAAATCAATGAAGAATTATTTTGGAATATATAATGAATATTGGAAGGAAGATCCATGTCAGGGGGTGTCCCACCCGTCCACGAGGGTGGGGGGCGCGCCCCCTGCCTCGTGGGCCCCCTGACGCTCCACCGACCTCAACCTGGACACCATATATTCACTTTCGGGGAGAAAAAAACCAAAAGAGAAGGATTCATCGTGTTTTACGATACAGAGCCGCCGCCAAGCCCTAAACTCTCTCGGGAGGGCTGATCTGGAGTCCGTTCAGGGCTCCGGAGAGGGGAATTCGTCGCCATCGTCATCATCAACCATCCTCCATCACCAATTTCGTGATGCTCACCGCCGTGTGTGAGTAATTCCATTGTAGGCTTGCTGGACGGTGATGGGTTGGATGAGATTTATCATGTAATCGAGTTAGTTTTGTTAGGGTTTGATCCCTAGTATCCCCTATATTCTGAGATTGATGTTGCTATGAATTTGCTATGCTTAATGCTTGTCACTAGGGCCCGAGTGCCATGATTTCAGATCTGAACTTATTATGTTTTCATCGATATATGAGAGTTATTGATCCTATGTTGCAAGTCTATAGTCACCTATTATGTGTTATGATCTGTTAACCCCGAAGTGACAATAATGAGGATACTTACCGGTGATGACCGTAGTTTGAGGAGTTCATGTATTCACTATGTGTTAATGCTTTGGTCCGGTACTCTATTAAAAGGAGGCCTTAATATCTCTTAGTTTCCAATAGGACTCCGCTGCCACGGGAGGGTAGGACAAAAGATGTCATGCAAGTTCTTTTCCATAAGCACATATGACTATATTCGGAATACATGCCTACATTACATTGATGGACTGGAGCTAGTTCTGTGTCACCCTAGGTTATGACTGTTACATGATGAACCACATCCGGCATAATTCTCCATCACCGATCCATTGCCTACGAGCTTTCCATATATTGTTCTTCGCTAATTTACTTTTTCATTGCTATTGCTATCATCACTATAAAATACCAAAAACATTACTTTTGCTACCGTTACTTTTTGTTATCTTTACCACTACTATCATATTACTTTGCTACTAAGTACTAGATTGATCTTTCTTGCAATGGGAGAAGTGCTTAGCTTTGGGTTCAATCTTGCGGTGCTCGATCCCAGTGACAGAAAGGGAAACGACACACATTGTATTGTTGCCATCGAGGATAAAAAGATGCGGTTTATATCATATTGCATGATTTTATCCCTCTACATCATGTCATCTTGCTTAAGGCGTTAGTCTACTCTTATGAAGTTAATACTCTAGATGCATGCTGGATATCGGTCGATGTGTGGAGTAATAGTAGTAGATGCAGAATCGTTTCGGTCTACTTGTCGCGGACATGATGCCTATATACATGATCATGCCTAGATATTCTCTTAATTATTCGCTTTTCTATCAATTGCTCGATAGTAATTTGTTCACCCACCATAATACTAGTGCTATCTTGAGAGAAGCCACTAGTGAAACCTAAGGCCCCCGGGTCTATTTTCCATCATATTAATCTCCTGTCAACAAGCTATTTCTGGTGCTGTTAATTTTGCTTTATTTACTTTCAATTTATATCATAAAAATACCAAAAATATTTATCTTATTATTATCATCTCTATCAGATCTCACTCTTGCAAGTGGCTGTGAAGGGATTGACAACCCCTTTATCGCGTTGGTTGCGAGGTTCTTATTTGTTTGTGTAGGTACGAGGTGACTCGTGTGTGGTCTCCTACTGGATTGATACCTTGGTTCTCAAAAACTGAGGGAAATACTTACGCTGCTCCACTGCATCACCCTTTCCTCTTCAAGGAAAAACCAACGCAATGCTCAAGAGGTAGCAAGAAGGATTTCTGGCGCCGTTGCCGAGGAGATCTACGCCAAGTCAAGACATACCAAGTAATTGCTCAAGAGGTAGCCATATGGTTGTCGCTTTATTGTATGAAATGCAATCGCCATGTAATTGCTTTACTTTATCACTAAGTGGTAGCGATAGTTGTAGAAGTGATAGTTGGCGAGACGACAACGATGCTACGATGGAGATCAAGGTGTCGCGCCGGTGACGATGGTGATCATGACGGTGTTTGGAGATGGAGATCAAAGGCACAAGATGATGATGGTCATATCATATCACTTGTATTGATTGCATGTGATGTTTATCCTTTATGCATCTTATTCTGCTTTGATTGACGGTAGCATTATAAGATGATCTCTCACTAAAAATTTCAAGGTACAAGTGTTCTCCCTGAGTATGCACCATTGCAAAAATTAGTCGTGCCGAGACACCACGTGATGATCGGGTGTGATAAGTTCAACGTTCTTATACAACGGGTGCAAGCCAGTTTCGCACATGCAGAATACTCGGGTTAAACTTGACGAACCTAGCATATACAGATATGGCCTCGAAACACTGAGACCGAAAGGTCGAGCGTGAATCATATAGTAGATATGATTAACATAGTGATGTTCACCATTGAAAACTACTCCATTTCACGTGATGATCGGTTATGGTTTAGTTGATTTGGATCACGTGATCACTTACTCCCTCCATTCTAAATTACTTGTCGCAGGTATGGATGTATCTAGATTATTTTAGTTCTAGATACATCCATTTCTGTGACAAGTAATTTGGAACGGAGGGAGTAGATGATTAGAGGGATGTCTATCTAAGTGGGAGTTCTTAAGTAATATGATTAATTGAACTTAAATTTATCATGAACTTAGTACCTGATAGTATTTTGCTTATCTATGTTGTTGTAGATAGATGGCCCGTGTTGTTGTTCCGATGAATTTTAATGCGTTCTTTGAGAAAGCAAAGTTGAAAGATGATGGTAGAAGTTACACGGACTGGGTCCGTAACTTGAGGATTATCCTCATTGCTGCACAGAAGAATTACATCCTGGAAGCACCGCTGGGTGCAAGGCCTGCTGTAGATGCTACTAATGACGTTAAGAACGTCTGGCAGAGCAAAGATGATGACTACTCGATAGTTCAGTGTGCCATGCTTTACGGCTTAGAACCGGGACTTGAACGACGTTTTGAACGTCATGGAGCATATGAGATGTTCCAGGAGTTGAAGTTGATATTTCAAGCAAATGCCCGGATTGAGAGATATGAAGTCTCCAATAAGTTCTACAGCTGCAAGATGGAGGAGAATAGTTCTGTCAGTGAACACATACTCAGAATGTCTGGGTACTGCAATCACTTGAGTCAACTGGGAGTTAATCTTCCGAATGATAGTGTCATTGACAGAATTCTTCAATCACTGCCACCAAGCTACAAGAGCTTCGTGATGAACTATAATATGCAAGGGATGGATAAGACAATTCCCGAGCTCTTCGCAATGCTAAAGGCTGCAGAGGTAGAAATCAAGAAGGAGCATCAAGTGTTGATGGTCAACAAGACCACCAGTTTCAAGAAAAAGGGTAAAGGGAAGAAGAAGGGGAACTTCAAAAAGAACGACAAACAAGTTGCTGCTCAGGAGAAGAAACCCAAGTCTGGACCTAAGCCTGAGACTGAGTGCTTCTACTGCAAACAGACTGGTCACTGGAAGCGGAACTGCCCCAAGTATTTGGCGGATAAGAAGGATGGCAAGGTGAACAAAGGCATATGTGATATACATGTTATTGATGTGTACCTTACTAGAGCTCGCAGTAGCACCTGGGTATTTGATACTTGTTCTGTTGCTAATATTTGCAACTCGAAACAAGAACTACGGATTGAGAGAAGATTAGCTAAGGACGAGGTGACGATGCGTGTGGGAAATGGTTCCAAAGTCGATGTGATCGCCGTCAGCACACTACCTCTGCATCTACCTTTGGGATTAATTTTAGACCTGAATAATTGTTATTTGGTATCTGGATCTTGTTTGATGCGAGACGATTATATATTTAAATCTGAGAATAATGGTTGTTCTATTTATATGAGTAATATCTTTTATGGTCATGCACCCTTGAAGAGTGGTCCATTTGTGTTAAATCTCGATATTAGTAATACACATATTCATAATGTAGAAGCCAAAAGATGCAGAGTTAATAATGATAGTTCAACTTATTTGTGGCACTGTCATTTAGGTCATATTGGTGTAAAGCGCATGAAGAAACTCCATAGTGATGGACTTCTGGAATCACTTGGTTATGAATCACTTGGTACTTGCGAACCATGCCTCATGGGCAAGATGACTAAAACGCCGTTCTCCGGAACAATGGAGCGAGCAACAGATTATTAGAAATCATACATACTGATGTATGTGGTCCAATGAATATTGAGGCTCGCGGCGGGTATCGTTATTTTATCACCTTCACACATGATTTGTGCAGATATGGGTATATCTACTTAATGAAACATAAGTCTGAATCATTTGAAAAGTTCAAAGAATTTCAGAGTGAAGTGGAAAATCATCATAACAAGAAAATAAAGTTTCTACGATCTAATCATGGAGGAGAATATTTGAGTTACGAGTTTTGTCTACATTTGAAACAATGCGGAATAGTTTCGCAACTCACGCCACCCGGAACACCACAGTGTAATGGTGTGTCCGAACATCGTAATCGTACTTTACTAGATATGGTGCAATCTATGATGTCTCTTACTGATTTACCGCTATCATTTTGGGGTTATGCTTTAGAGACGGTTGCATTCACGTTAAATAGGGAACCATCGAAATCCGTTGAGACGACACCTGTTGAACTATGGTTTGGCAAGAAACCAAAGTTGTCATTTCTTAAAGTTTGGGGTTGCGATGCTTATGTGAAAAAAACTTCGACCTGATAAGCTTGAACCCAAATCGGAGAAATGTGTCTTCACAGGATACCCGAAGGAAACTATTGGGTACACCTTCTATCACAGATCCGAAGGCAAGAGATTTGTTGCTAAGAATGGATCCTTTCTAGAGGAGTTTCTCTCGGAAGAAGTGAGTGGGAGGAAAGTAGAACTTGATGAGGTAACTGTACCTGCTCCCTTATTGGAAAGTAGTTCATCACAGAAACCGGTTCCTGTGACATCTACACCAATTAGTGAGGAAGCTAATGATGATGATCATGAAACTTCAGATCAAGTTACTACCGAACCTCGTAGGTCAACCAGAGTAAGATCCGCACAAGAGTGGTACGGTAATCCTGTTCTGGAAGTCATGTTACTTGACCATGATGAACCTACGAACTATGAAGAAGCGATGGTGAGCCCAGATTCTGCAAAATGGCTTGAGGCCATGAAATCTGAGATGGGATCCATGTATGAGAACAAAGTGTGGACTTTGGTTGACTTGCCCAATGATCCACAAGCCATCGAGAATAAAAGGATCTTCAAGAAGAAGACTGACGCTGACGGTAATGTTACTGTCTACAAAGCTCGACTTGTTGCAAAAGGTTTTCGACAAGTTCAAGGGGTTGACTACGATGAGACTTTCTCACCCGTAGTGATGCTTAAGTCTGTCCGAATCATGTTGGCAATTGCTACATTTTATGATTATGAAATTTGGCAAATGGATGTCAAAACTGCATTCCTGAATGGATTTTTGGAAGAAGAGTTGTATATGATGCAACTAGAAGGTTTTGTCGACCCAAAGGTGCTAACAAAGTGTGCAAACTCCAGCGATCCATTTATGGACTGGTGCAAGCCTCTCGGAGTTGGAATAAACATTTTGATAGTGTGATCAAAGCATATGGTTTTATACAGACTTTTGGAGAAGCCTGTATTTACAACAAAGTGAGTGGGAGCTCTGTAACATTTCTAATATTATATGTAGATGACATATTGTTGATTGGAAATGATATAGAATTTCTGAATAGCATAAAAGGATACTTGAATAAGAGTTTTTCAATGAAAGACCTCAGAGAAGCTGCTTATATATTGGGCATCAAGATCTATAGAGATAGATCAAGACGCTTAATTGGACTTTCACAAATTACATACCTTGATAAAGTTTTGAAGAAGTTCAAAATGGATTAAGCAAAGAAAGGGTTCTTTCCTGTGTTACAAGGTGTGAAGTTGAGTAAGACTCAATGCCCGACCACTACAAAAGATAGAGAGAAAATGAAAAGTGTTCCCTATGCTTCAGCCATAGGCTCTATCATGTATGCAATGCTGTGTACCAGACCTGATGTGTGCCTTGCTATTAGTGTAGCAGGGAGGTACCAAAGTAATCCAGGAGTGGATCACTGGACAGCGGTCAAGAACATCCTGAAATACCTGAAAATGACTAAGGATATGTTTCTCGTTTATGGAGGTGACAAAGAGCTCGCCGCAAATGGTTACATCGATGCAAGCTTTGACACTGATCTGGACGGTTATAAATCGCAAACCGGATACGTGTTTATATTGAACAGTGGAGTTGTTAGTTGGAGCAGTTCTAAACAAAGCGTCGTGGCGGGATCTACGTGTGAAGCGGAGTACATAGCTGCTTCGGAAGCAGCAAATGAAGGAGTCTGGATGAAGGAGTTCATATCCGATCTAGGTGTCATACCTAGTGCATCGGGTCAAATGAAAATCTTTTGTGACAATACTGGTGCAATTGCCTTGGCAAAGGAATCCAGATTTCACAAGAGAACCAAGCACATCAAGAGACGCTTCAATTCCATCCGGGATCAAGTCCAGGTGGGAGACATAGAGATTTGCAAGATACATATAGATCTGAATGTTGCAGACCCGTTGACTAAGCCTCTTCCACTTGCAAAACATGATCTGCACCAAGACTCCATGGGTGTTAGAATCATTACTGTGTAATCTAGATTATTGACTCTAGTGCAAGAATTGTATTAAGCGGAAACATAATACATGCCCTAGAGGCAATAATAAAGTTCTTATTTCCTCATATCATGATAAATGTGTATTATTCATGCTAGAATTGTATTAATCGGAAACATAATACATGTGTGTATACATAGAGAAACATAGTGTCACTAGTATGCCTCTACTTGACTAGCTCGTTGATCAAATATGGTTGAGTCCTATCCATAGACATGAGTTGTCATTTGATTAACGGGATCATATCATTAGGAGAACGATGTGATTGACATGACCCATACCGTTAGCTTAGCACTTGATAGTTTAGTTTACTGCTATTGCTTTCTTCAAGACTTAGACATGTTCCTATGACTATGAGATTATGCAACTCCCGATTACCGGAAGAACACTTTGTGTTCTACCAAACGTCACAATGTAACTGGGTGATTATATATAAAGGTGCTCTAAAGGTGTCTCCGATGGTGTTCGTTGAGTTGGCATAGACGAAGAATAGGATTTGTCACTCCAATTGTCGGAGAGGTATCTCTTGGCCCTCTCGGTAATGCACAACACTATAAGCCTTGCAAGCAATATGACTAATGAGTTAGTTACGAGATGATGCATTACGAAACGAGTAAAGAGACTTGCCAGTAACGAGATTGAACTAGGTATTGAGATACCAACGATCAAATCTCGGGCAAGTAACATACCGATGACAAAGGGAACAACGTATGTTGTTATGCGGTTTTGACCGATAAAGATCTTCGTAGAATATGTAGGAACCAATATGAGCATCCAGGTTCCGCTATTGGTTATTGACCAGAGACGTGTCTCGGTCATGTCTACATAGTTCTCAAACCCGTAGGGTCCGCACGCTTAAAGTTCTGTGACGATCGGTATTATGAGTTTTTGTGTTTTAATGTACCGAAGGTAGTTTGGAGTCCCAGATATAATCACGGACATGACAAGGAGTCTCGAAATGGTCGAGACGTAAAGATCGATATATTGGACGACTATGTTCGGACACCGGAAGTGTTCTGGGAGGTTTCGGACATAAACCGGAGTACCAGGGGGTTACCGGAACCCCCCGGGGAGTATATTGGGCCTAATGGGCCCTAGTGGGAGAAGAGGAGAGGCGGCAAGGGCAGACGCGCCCCCCTCCCCCTCTAGTCCGAATTGGACAAGGAGGGGGGCGGCGCCCCCCTTTCCTTCTCTCCTTCTCTCCCTTCCTTCTCCTCTCCTGCTCCTACTTGGAAAGGGGGAGTCCTACTCCCGGTGGGAGTAGGACTCCTCATTGGGCGCGCCATAGGAGGCCGGCCCCCTCTCCCTCCTCCACTCCTTTATATACGGGGAGGGGGCACCCCTTGGAGACACAACAATTGATCATTGATCTTTTAGCCGTGTGCGGTGCCCCCCTCCACCATAATCCACCTCGGTCATATAGTAGCGGTGCTTAGGCGAAGCCCTGTGTCGGTAGCTTCATCAACACCGTCACCATGTCGTCGTGCTGACGAAGCTCTTCCTGAAGCTCTACTGGATCATGAGTTCGTGGGACGTCACCGAGCTGAACATGTGCTGAACGCAGAGGTGTCGTACGTTCAGTACTGAGGATCAGTCGATCGTGAAGACGTACGACTACGTCAACCGCGTTGTCATAATGGTTCCGCTTACGGTCTATGAGGGTACATAGACGACACTCTCCCCTCTCATTGCTATGCATCACCATGATCTTGCGTGTGCGTAGGATTTTTTTTGAAATTACTACGTTCCCCAACACGTTGGGTATGGTGTAGGGTCGATTTCATCATTGCTTACCCAATATCGGTGTCACTATTAGGTCATTATATGGATGTAGCGACCCGACCTCAGACGGTCAAGTCTCTATGCTTCAGTGTCATCTCTGGATCGGTAATGCTGACACACACAATACTCGAAGGATTTATAACAGAGTGGCAATCACACACTTATTACATTGAATGTCTCAAGAGAGAACTTATTACTATAAATATGGCTTAAGGCCATCTAATACGATAACAACAGAAGGCTTGGAAGATAAAGTGAGTCCATCAACTCCAACGGATAGCTGAGTGCATGACAAACGACCTATCGCGTCTTACTCCTCGTCTGAAAAAGTCTGCAACATGATACGTTGCAGCCCGAAAACGGCTCAGCACATGGAATATGCTGGCAATGTAACACATGCGAGTAATGAACAGAATAAATGCTATCATTACATGCATATATGGCTGGTGGAGGCTGTATGGTTAATATGTTTTGCGTAAAGCCAATTTTTCCCTACAACAAAGGAATATATTTTATTTAACTATCATGGTACTTGAACAACATTGAGAAGGTTCCCCCAACTCAATCCCAATTAAAAGTAATTATCAACCCAACAAATTAAATTAGAGTGATGAGATCCATATGATAATCCATAAACCAGATACTCAAGATGTCCATAACCGGGGACACGGCTAACCATGATTAGTTTGTACACTCTGCAAAGGTTTGCAGACTTTTCACCACAAGACTCAATCTCCTCCATTGGATTTCTCGCACTACATGGTGTTTAAGAAACTGATGACCAAGACACAGTCTTTCAGAAGCATTAACTTTTTACTCCGGGTGGACTGTTACACCTACTTTCCCTCTACATCTGCTAGCCCACCACTGAAAGAGGTCACACACCATAATCAACTATGCCAGAGCCCATAATGGCTTGTGGCCGCACACGGAAGTTTCTAGCATGAATAATCTTATGATCCCTTTGAGCCTGGGTGGCGGACCGTAGTAGGATCACACGGTATATCCCCGGGATCTCCTAGGACAACATCAATATTTCCCCAGGTGCCCAAAACAAGCAATCCACCCAGAAGTGTATTAAAGTTGCCACCTTAAGTTAAACCATTAAATTAACAATCTCACATCTGTCATGGATACACTCAAACCCAAATCCACATCTGTCATGGATACACTCAAACCCAAATCCACATCTACGAGCATAGCATGGCAATATAAGCATAACATAGAAGTAACTCCCAGGGGTTTGATAATAAAATAGGTAATAGGTTCTACCTCATCATCTACTTTCCAAACCGACATGTTAAGAGATCCTACTCATGTAATGTGTGAAGGTTGAACTAGTGCATACAAACTGGGTGATAAAGGGATATGATCAAAGTGTTACTTGCCTTGTTGATGATCCGCAAAACCTAGAGACTCGTAGTAGCACGCTTCGCACTCCGGGTGTTCTATCGCAAACAAACAATAACATACATAAGCAATCAAGAAAAGATGCACGGATAAATCTCAAATAAGAAGATCTAACCAGAAAGTTCAATTGAAGAACTCCGGTTAGCAAAAAGAATCAAATCAAACGGAGCAATGAAACTCAAACTGTGAAAGAAACAAGATCCGATTACTAATCTGGACTAAAGTCAAATTTTACAGTACCAAAATCTTGTTCAAGTTGATTAAATAGAAAGACGGCTTCGAGACGAAGATCTAGGCGTTTGAATCGCCTGATTCTGATAAACGAGCGAAAAGATAAACTAAAATGAAAATCGGGTCAGAATTAGCGATCAAAATAATCGCGAAAACCCCTGAAAAAAGAAAACTGACTAACAGGCTAACGAACGAACGTTCATTGTCTGTGACTAACAGGTGAATGGCGTTCATTAAAACGAACGTACGAACGAACTTCCGCAACTTAACCGAACCAAAAAAACCGATTTAATAAGAAAAAAACGGTCTAGGGTTTCTAAAAAACCGACCGGACGAAAGTCAACGGCGGCGGCTCGGTGGAGATCGGCGACGGCGGGCGGCGGCGGGACGACGGTGAGTGGCGACGGTGCTTAGGGTTTGGCGGGGCGGCCTGAGGCTGGCGGCGGCTCATGGCCTCGCCTCTTAAAGGGCCGGCCGGGTCGGTGTCCCAAGCGGACACGTTCCGGTAAGGCGGTAACTTTTTTTTAAATAATTTTGCACAGAAAAACAAAGAAAAGAAATACTAAACGGACTCCAAAAATCCTGAAATAAATTTTTCCGGTCCTCTAAAAATACTCTGGTTTGGGTGAACATTTATTTGGGCCTCTAATGCAATTTTGAAAAACGCATATTTTTCCTAATTCAAATAAAATAGCGATAAAACCCAAATAAAATAACTTATTTGATTTTAATATTTTCCTCTAATATTTCATTTATGTTGGAGAAGTCATATTATCTCCTCTCATATATTTTGATATGAAATATTTTCGAATAGAAAAATAATTAAAACCAAAGTGATCCTTGTTCCAATATTTGATAAAACTCAAATTAGAGAACGAGGGAAAATCCCCAACTCTCTCCGAGGGTCCTTGAGTTGCTTAGGATTTCGAGGATCACAAAATGAAATGCAATAAAATATGATATGCATGAATGACCTATGTATAACATTCCAAATTGAAATTTTGGGATGTTACAAACCTACCCTCCTTAAGATGAATCTCGCCCTCGAGATTTGGGTTGGCTAGAAAATAGGTGTGGGTGGTCTTTGCGTAGATCAGCCTCTCTTTCGCAGGTGGCTTCATCCTCGGTATGGTGGCTCCACTGAACTTTGCAAAACTTGATAACCTTCCTGCGGGTAACTCGACTGGCAAACTCGAGAATCTTGGCTGGTTTTTCCTCATACGCCAAATCACTGTCAAACTGAATTGCTTCTAGGGGCACTGTATCTCTCAGAGGAATATTTGCCATCTCAGCATGGCACTTCTTCAACTGGGAAATGTGAAACACATCATGAACTCCTGACAGTCCTTCAGGTAACTCCAACTTGTAGGCAACCTCTCCCATGCGCTCCAGAACACGGTACGGTCCTACAAATCTTGGGGCTAACTTTCCTTTAACTCCAAAATGCTTAACTCCTCGCAGAGGTGAAACTCGCAGATATGCTCTGTCTCCGATTTCATAGACTACCTCCTTGTGTTTCGAGTCTGCATAACTATTCTGTCTAGACTGAGCTACTTTCAGTCTATCTCGAATCAGCTTAACCTTCTCTTCAGACTCTTTGATCAAATCCGGTCCAAACAACTGACGGTCTCCAACTTCATCCCGCATCAACGGTGTTCAGCATCTTGTTCCGTACAGGGCTTCAAACGGTGCCATCTTCAAACTGGCCTGGTAGATGTTATTGTACGAGAACTCCGCGTAGGGTAAATTATCATCCCAACTAGACCCATAGTCTAGTGCACAAGCTCTCAGCATGTCCTCCAGAATCTGATTGACTCTCTCAGTCTGTCCATCTGTCTGCGGGTGAAAAGTTGTACTGAACTCCAGCCTGGTTCCCAAAGTCTGGTGCAGTTGGTGCCAAAACTTTGAAGTAAACTATGTTCCTCTATCTGATACAATGGTCCTCGGAACTCCATGCAGACATACGATCCTGGTCGTATATATCTTGGCTAACTTTGCACTTGTATATGTGGTTTTCACTGGGATAAAGTGAGCTACTTTGGTCAAGCGGTCCACTACTACCCAGATAGAATCATACCCCGATCGGGTCCTGGGTAATCCGGTGATAAAATCCATGCCAAGCTTATCCCACTTACATTCGGGTATCGACATAGGTTGTAGTAATCCTGCTGGCTTCTGATGTTCTGCCTTCACTCTCTGACATACATCACATACGGCTACATACTCGGCAATATCCTTCTTCATTCCAGTCCTCCAGAAATGCTCCTTCAAATCCAAATACATCTTGGTGTTTCCGGGGTGTATCGAGTATGGTGAGTCGTGAGCTTCCTGTAATATCAACTTCCTGATCTCGTCATTATTGGGCACAAAAATACGGTCCTCAAACCACAAGGTGTCGTGATCATCCTCATGAAAACCTTTGGCTTTGCCTTCACTCATCTTCTCCTTTATCTTGATAATTTCTTTGTCATCCTTCTGGGCTTCTCGAATCTTTCCCAACAATGTCGACTAAACTTCCATGGTTGTAACAAAACCTTTGGGAACAATCTCTAAATGTAGCTCCCTGAAATCTCCTGCTAACTCCTTTGGCAATCCTCCTGTTACTAAGGTATTGGCATAACTCTTTCGGCTCAAAGCGTCTGCTATGACATTGGCCTTTCCCGGATGATAGTGCAACTTCATATCATAATCCTTTATAAGCTCCAACCATCTCATTTGCCTGAGGTTCAACTCCTTCTGTGTGAAAATGTACTTCAAACTTCTTATGATCCGTGTACACATCACAATGGTTCCCAATAAGAAAATGTCTCCAGGTCTTGAGTGCATGCACCACAGCTGCTAACTCCAAATCATGTGTGGCATAATTCAACTCATGCGGTCGAAGCTGTTGTGAGGCATATGAAACAACTCTTCCGCCTTGCATAAGTACTCCTCCAAGTCCTAAGCGAGAGGCGTCGCAATATACTTGGAAATCCTTGCGTATATCCGGCAGAATCATCACTGGGGCTGTAGTCAAACGTTTCTTCAACTCCTGGAAACTAGCTTCACATTCCTCAGTCCAATGGAACTTGGTGTCCTTCTTCAACAACGTCGTCATTGGCTTCGCAATCTTAGAGAAATTTTCAATGAATCATTGATAGTATCCCGCGAGTCCAAGAAAACTGCGGATCTCTCCAACTGAGGTGGGTGCCAACCATTCAGTGATCGAGTGAACTTTGGTGGGGTCTACTGCTATACCTTCTCCCGATATAACATGCCCAAGAAATCCAACTTCCTTTAACCAAAACTCACACTTGCTGAACTTGGCATACAACTGATGCTCCCTAAGTTTCTCGAGAACTAAGCGCAAATGCTCCTTGTGTTCCTCTTCATCCTTTGAGTATACTAAAATATCATCAATGAACACCATGACAAACTTATCCAAGAGCTCCATGAACACCTTATTCATCATACTCATGAAATAGGCAGGGGCATTAGTCAATCCAAATGACATAACCATATACTCATAAAGCCCATACGGTGTGGTGAACGTTGTCTTAGGTATATCCTTTTCTCGAATCTTCAGCTGGTGGTAGCTTGATCGCATATCGATCTTCAAAAGCACTTTATCTCCTTGCAGCTGGTCAAACAGATCATTGATCATTGGCAGTGGGTACTTGTTCTTGATTGTCACTTCATTCAATGCCTGATAATCAACAACCATTCTTAGGGATTTATCCTTCTTCTCAACCAATAGCACTGGGGCTCCCCATGGTGACGAACTCCGTCGAATGTAACCTTTCTCCAATAACTCCTTAATCTGTTTCTTGATCTCCTCCAGATCATTCACGGGCATCCGGTATGGTCTCTTTGATATAGGCCCGGTGCCTGGCAACAACTCTATCAAAAACTCGATGTCTCGATCTGGCGGCATGCCTGGTAACTCCTCTGGAAATACATCTAGGTAATCCTTCACAACAGGCACTTCCTCCTAAACAACTCCCGTGAGAGAATGTAGTTGGGTTCTCCTTGGCGAATGCCTGGATACATACTTGATCCTTTTTCCCTCCGGGGTGGTAAGAAAAATTGACTTACTCGCGCAATCGATGTTTCCCCCATACATCGATAGCCAATCCATTCCTAATATCACATCCAATCCTTTTGTGACTCCAAAATTATCAGGTCTGAGGGAAGAAAATGGCTCCCAATGGTCAATCACATCTGAAAGCATCCTTGACTTGCCATATACTCCCCTCCTGGTGAGTTTACTGACATAGGTGTCCTAAGTACCTTAGTGGGCAACTTATACTTATCCATGAATCCCGTTGATATGTATGAATGCGATGCACCGGTATCGAAAAGAACAATTGCAGTAAAAGACTTAACCAAAAACTTACCTGGCTGTTCTTCAACCTCCTCCACGTTCACGTGGTTCACTTGCCCCTTGTTAAAAGGGTTGGGCTTCTTCCCAGCGCTTCCATTGCCATTACCGTTCTTTAATTCCGGACAATCGTTGGCGTAGTTCCAAGTCTTCCCGCACTTGAAACAAGTAATATGACTTTGATCCTTCTTGGCGGGTGTGGCTAGGTTAGAGCGGTTCTGATTGCTGCCTGCTCCATTCCCGTTTCCATTCTTGGGGCCACTGTGGTTATGGGAACTTCCTCCATTGTGAGAGTGGCCTCCACGGTTATGGATAAGTCCTCCTGGGTTCTTGGGTGAAACGAGGCTTCTGCTGAGCTCCAGAATTGTACTTTCCTTGTCCATACTTCCTCTTGCGGTTCTCAATCTGCTGTTGCTTCCCTTCAATCATAAGAGCCTTGTCTGCAACTCCTAGTAGTTGTTGAATGCTGCCACCATCAACTGCATGCTCATCTCATCATTTAGCCCTTCCATAAACTTCTCTTGCTTCGCGGCATCTATGGCCACATCATCAGGAGCATAGCGGGATAACTTACTAAACTCCTCCACGTATTGGCCTACAGTACGGTTCCCCTGGCGTAAGTTGTGAAACTCACGCTTCTTCATGCTCATAGCTCCAGTGGATACGTGGGTTGTGCGGAATGCTTGCTGAAACTGCTCCCAAGTGACATTGGCTATAGGAAAAGTGGTTGTGTAATTCTCCCACCATGCGGCTGCTGGTCCGTCCAATTGGTGTGCGGCAAAACACACCTTCTCAACATCAGTGCAACCTGCGGTGGTCAACTCCCTTCCAATCCTGCGCAGCCAATCATCCGCAACTATGGGCTCAGTGCTACTGGAAAACACCGGCGGCTACAGCCTCAGAAAACGGGCTAAGTTGTCAACTGGTGGTGGTGGAGGTGGGTTGTTGTTGTTGTTGTTGTTGCCTTGGTTCTGAACTAACAACTGCATCAAGGCATTCTGCTGCTGGATCAACTGAGTGAGCTCCGGTGGGAAAGAAAATCCGAGGTCACGTCTCGGAGGCATCTGATGGGTTTTAGAGGGAAGAGTTTAGAATAGAATGAGGTATAATGAGAAAGCACTACCCATATGCACATGAGACAAACACAATCATATCATATCACTCAATCAATCAAGCAAGGGCATACAATCGGTCTAACTATCATTACAGTGCTCGGACTACTAATATTTACATGGGGGTACTACTAATAGTATTGGTGGTCTACTAGAAATTTTGATCGGTGGAAGACTCGATGATATCCGCTCCAGCTTCGTCTTCATAGTCATCATCACTACTATCCGGGTCGGAGTTGGTGTCATCGATGATGATGTAGTCTTCGGGACGAATCTCCCGGGGTTCGTCGTCTTCTCCTCCTGGCGCGGGGTCTCCCATAAAAACTCCTAGCTCCCTTGTCATGTCGTCATTCCTCTCCACAAGTATCATCATTTCCTCCTCATATCCATCGCGTGTAGACTTAAGCTCCTCTTCTAGCTCTGTGATCCTGATCATCGCCTTCTGCAAATCTAGCATGCTTGCGCACATCTGGTTCTCCTGGCGATGAATGTGATGGTTTAATTCCTGGATGAATGCTGCAACGGACCGGTCCTTCCTGGTGCTGATCATCTCCCATTGCTCATCTCGGCATCCACATATCTAGTAGATAGTGTCATTTAGCTCCTGTTTGTAGACTTCTCCAATACATCCTATAGCAATGTGGGCTGCCATACTCTTGCCTAGACTCCAGGTGGGTGCATCAAAGGAAAACTCTATGGGTTTAGTGACTGGCGTGAACGTCCTTCCTGGAACTTGAACTCGAATCAACCAACATTCCTCTTCTGGTAGTGTGGTGGTGTAGGTCCTGGTGAAGCTTGGTATTCCAATGTTCAGGTACCTAGTGACTTCCTTCAAGTGTCGTCCAAAAGGTGTATCTTCATCCGGTTGTGCAAACTTATTCCTCGAGTCCGCCATCCTAAAGAGTAGAAAATGGAGAGGAGTCAGAAATAAGTAGAGGAGAGTGGTCTATGGCTTTTCTTAGTGGTCGTGTCCTACATTCAGCGTGTGCTCTGATACCATCTTGTAGCGACCCGACCTCAGACGGTCAAGTCTCTGTGCTTCAATGTCATCCCTGGATCGGTAATGCTGACACGCACAGTACTCGAAGGATTTATAACAGAGTGGCAATCACACACTTATTACATCGAATGTCTCAAGAGAGAACTTATTACAATAAATATGGCTTAAGGCCATTTAATACGATAACAACGGGAGGCTTGGAAGATAAAGTGAGTCCATCAACTCCAACGGCATAGCTGAGTGCATGACAAACGACCTATCGCGTCTTACTCCTCGTTTGAAAAGTCTGCAATATGATACGTTGCAGCCCAAAAACGGGTCAGCACATGGAATATGATGGCAATGTAACATAGGCGAGTAATGAACAGAATAAATGCTATGACTACATGCATATATGGCTGGTGGAGGCTGTATGATTAATATGTTTTGCGTAAAGCCAATTTTTCCCTACAATAAAGGAATATATTTTATTTAACTATCATGGTACTTGAACAATATTGAGAAGGTTCCTCCAACTCAATCCCAATTAAAAGTAATTATCAACCCAACAAATTAAATTAGAGTGATGAGATCCATATGATAATCCATGAACCAGATACTCAAGATGTCCATAACCGGGGACACGGCTAACCATGATTTGTTTGTACACTCTGCAGAGGTTTGCACACTTTTCCCCACAAGACTCGATCTCCTCCGTTGGATTTCTCGCACTACATGGTGTTTGAGAAACTAATGACCGAGACACAGTCTTTCAGAAGCATTAACTCTTTACTCCGGATGGATAGTTACACCTACTTTCCCTCTACATCTGCTAGCCCACCACTGAAAGAGGTCTCACAACATACTCAACTATGCCAGAGCCCATAATGGCTTGTGGTTGCACACGGAAGTTTCTAGCATGAATAATCTTATGATCACTTTGAGCCTGTGTGGCGGACCGTAGGAGGATCACACGGTATATCCCCGGGATCTCCTAGGACAAGACTGGTATTTCCCCAGGTGCCCAAAACAAGCAATCCACCCAGATGTGTACTAAAGTTGCCACCTTAAGTTAAACCATTAAATTAACAATCTCACATCTGTCATGGATACACTCAAACCCAAATCCACGTCTACGAGCATAGCATGGTAATATAAGCATAACGTAGAAGTAACTCCCAGGGGTTTGATAATAAAACAGGTAATAGATTCTACCTCATCATCTACTTCCCAAACCCACATGTTAAGAGATCCTACTCATGCAATGTGTGAAGGTTGAACTAATGCATAAAAACTGGGTGATAAAGGGATATGATCAAAGTGTTACTTGCCTTGCTGATGATCTGCAAAACCTAGAGACTCGTAGTAGCACGCTTCGCACTCCGGGTGTTCTATCGCAAACAAACAATAACATACATAAGCAATCAAGCAGAGATGCACGGATAAATCTCAAATAAGAAGATCTAACCAGAAATTTCAACTGAAGAACTCCGGTTAGCAAAAATAATCAAATCAAACAGAGCAACGAAACTCAAACCGCGAAAGAAACAAGATCCGATTACTAATCTGGACTAAAGTCAAATTTTACAGTACCAAAATCTTGTTCAAGTTGATTAAACAGAAAGAGGGCTTCGAGACGAAGATCTAGGAGTTTGAATTGCCTGATTCCGATAAACGAGCGAAAAGATAAAGTAAAACAAAAATCGGGTCAGAAATCGCGATCGAAAATAATCGCGAAAAACCCTGAAAAAAGAAAACTGACGAACAGGCTAACGAACGAACGTTCGCTATCTGTGACTAACGGGTGAACGGCGTTCGTTAAAACGAACGTACGGATGAACGTCCGCAACTTAACCGAACCGAAAAAAACCGAAACAAAAACCGATCTAATAAGAAAAAAAACGTTCTAGGGTTTCTAAAAAAACCGACCGAAGTCAATGGCGGCGGCTTGGTGGAGATCGGCAACGGCGGGACGGCGGCACGGCGGCAACGAGTGGCGGCGGCGGCTTAGGGTTTGGCGGGGCGGGCTGGGGCTGGCGGCGGCTCAAGGCCTCGCCTCTTAAAGGGCCGGCTGGGTCGGTGTCCCTGGCGGACACGGCCCGGTAAGGCGGTAACTTTTCTTTAAATAATTCCATGTCGAAAAACAAAGAAAAGAAATACTAAACAGACTCCAAAAATCCTAAAATAAATTTTCCCCGTCCTCTAAAAATACTCCAGACAGGGTGAACATTTATTTGGGCCTATAATGCAATTTTGAAAAATGCATATTTTTCAAAATTCAAATAAAATAGCGATAAAACCCAAATAAAATAACTTATTTGATTTTAATATTTTCCTCTAATATTTCATTTATTTTGGAGAAGTCATATTATCTTCTCTCATATATTTTGATATGAAATATTTTCGGAGAGAAAAATTATTAAAACCAAAGTGATCCTTGTTCCAATATTTGATAAAACTCAAATTTGAGAACGAGGGAAAATCCCCAACTCTCTCCGAGGGTCCTTGAGTTGCTTAGGATTTCGAGGATCACAAAACGAAATGCAATAAAATTTGATATGCATGAATGACCTATGTATAACATTCCAAATTGAAAATTTGGGATGTTATAATGGACAAATGGATGAAGACAGTTGTTCGGCAGCAACACTCTTGGTTGTGATTCAGGCTTTGGGCATGTTGATCCACAAGTGAGTTGTCCGCCGGAGTGATAAGTTTGTCATCGTTATGATCCACTGTTAATCTAAGATAGGGAGAGGATGACGAACATGAACTACATCCACAACGACGATGACATATAAGTTGTGAACATGCTTCAAATGCAAAGATCACCTTTTGCTGAGCTTGTGGAGACGTTTACAAATAGGGGCTACTAGAAGATAGCATCCACACCTTTGTGGAAGTGCAAGTTGCCATGTTCCTTCATTACGTAGGTCATAATAAGAGGTTCAAAGCTATTCACAACATACCCAGGAGATCCGTGGAGGTCATTATAGGTATTTCAAGCAAGTCTTGTATGCTATTGGGGAGCTCGGAGGAGAGGTTATCAAGGCACCAACTGGGTAAACTCCAAACAAGATTTGCAGGAGTCCATGATGGTATTCGTATTTTCAAGGTGAGAATTACTCGTAGTTCATGCCATAACATGCTTTTAATATTGTCATAGAGTCGTAACAGTGTGTTTTGACGCCATCACGCGTTAGAGTGTTGAGGTTATAGATTGCAACATATAGGGATAGAAAGCACTGCACAAACTAGAATGTGCTTGTTGTTGACTTTGATCTGAAGTTCACATATGCGTTAGCTGGCTGGGAAGGACTAGCCCATGATACTAACATTCTTACCTAGGAGATGCCCAATGGCATGTTCTACCTAGGAGATGCTGGATAGGCATATCGGCCTGGTGTTCTTCCATCCTTAAGGAAAACCAGGTACCATTTGAACGAGTTCTCTTATAGGAACTATCCTAAGACTGCACCAGAATTGTTCAATCTCATACACTTTAGCCTTAGAGTTAGGTTGATAGGGCATTTGAAGCTCTAAATAATAGATTTAAGATCCTAGATCAGAAATCATTCCACCCTTTCCCCACCAAGTTAGGCTTGTTCTTGCATGTTCCATTCTCCGTAACCGGATCCTGGAATGGGGTTGTGATGAATTTATGCTGGATGAGGAAGATGTGACGACTGATGATGTTGATATCTCTAGTCATGGTGTGTAGGCATTTGACAATGAAGCTTAAAAGAGCAAAAGGCTAGAGTGGGCTGAGGCAGTGTGGGCAAATATATGTAACACAAGGATCTAAAGAAAAAGAATATGAGGATGGACTTCCCCCCTAATTCGACATCGATGATCTTTCTTCTATTGAGCCATATGACTGTTATTTTGTACTGCAACTTGTTAGTAACTAGGAAGAACTGTCATTTTTTTACTAGTTAGGACTAAAACAATGTTTAATTTGTACTGCCTATGTAGTGTCAATGTGTGGTAAGGTCACCACTGGTGAAAAGGGGTGACTAGAACATAGGCCACGCACAACCAAACGTCATGTTTTGCATGTTGACAACCATTTACCTACACAAGTGGTTTACAATTCAAACATTGTGTGTGTCCAATTGTCCGCAGAAGATGGGCTTAATGCGATAAATAGCCAAATCAGATGTTCAAGATGCTCGTGTACACCGGTACTATACTATTCAAATTCAAGATGTTCAACGGTCGATCAGTGGTAGGACCAGCAAATCACCGACGCAAGACAGATCAAGGTGAAAGTAGAAATGCGACGAATATTACTGAATACGACCAAAATGATGGATCGTCCAAAGAAACACAATTTTAACAGTATGCTTCGCTGAATATCACCAAATCCAAATGACACTTGGAAACATAGCATCAAACATAGATAAATAGTCTCATCCAAGGCAAAGGTAATCTGAGCTTCGAGATGGCAGTGCAGTAGGTAAGTAGTGACCCATAAATGAAGAGTTAACTTCAAACGAAGATGCACCCAATTCCTGACAAGTCACCCACACGGCCTAAATCATAGAAATGACAGAAGCATCAACTACCAAATTTGCACTGAAACAACCAATATAATTCACAAGCAAACAAGCTGAGAAAGCAGTAAAAGATCAAACCGACTCGTAACCAGAACATCAAGCTCATGTCTATGCTATTTACTGTTTTAAAATTCTGAAAGATTTTCTCTTTACTGTATTATGAGCTGTCGAAAAGATTGCACCGATTCAGACAAACTGACAATCACTGTATTATGAAAAGAAAACTGAATAAGAGAATATAACTCCCCAAACAACATCATCAATTGGCCCCATGCAGCAAGGATTACAAGGTATTACTTAACTGATCAGAGTGAATGACACATATATAATCATATGTGCATGTTATAATATCATTTCTAGATTTCTTTGATCTTCTAAATGGCTAAATACCTGAAAATACAGTCAAGAGTATCCTTATCAATTGTAAAGATGAGATAATGTAAAGGTGACATCAGACGTGACAGCTAGGAACTTCATGTGAATAGTAAGGACCGTCTCTCAACCCAGTCCCACAAGACAAATGTCTCCGATAGAAAAACACATTATTCTGATTTCCCAGGTATACAATTCATAAACAGAAGCTAAAAGATCCAGTCTCAAACTTGCAACAGGCCTACAAAAGAAGCTCACTCAAACCTCCAGCATATAAAACAACCTGCATTTTGGAAATCTGAAGGTAACCTAAAAGCTGTTTTATAACAAATCAAAACGAGCAAGGCAACCAGAGTGAGCAGACGGTTAAAACGCAAACCTAATGTACAAAACTGCCGTGTCAAAAGAAACATTACAATCCATAAGCAAC
Source organism: Triticum aestivum (assembly GCF_018294505.1). NCBI lineage: Eukaryota > Viridiplantae > Streptophyta > Magnoliopsida > Poales > Poaceae > Triticum > Triticum aestivum. The sequence goes on along the minus strand of NC_057806.1, from coordinate 330,181,843 downwards.
CTAGTTAACGAGATAAAAATTCTGTTATCCCTAGTGCCAAAATTACCTACCACGTAGTGTGTACCAAACTAATATGGCGATAGCCTTTTTAAATAACTTTAAGATTCGTGTGAACTTTATTTTTGTGCGTATGTGGGGCGGGGTACCAAAGCAAAACTCCCAAAATATGACAGGTTCTAGGAAAGTCACATGAAGGGACTGTAATACAGGACGCCAAAAATTCATTCAGAGCGTACTAGGAAGTTAATGTGTAAGAATAATTCAGAAGCTGTAACTTGGAAAGTTTCAGAATGCACAATACAAAGACAGTATAGGGTAATGAACATGTGGATAGACTAGAGACTATGCAGCAGGAATTAGGGAAGTATCAAGTGTGTCATACAGTATCTCTTATACCAGCTATAATGTATAGTCTACAGTCAACAAGACTTGTGATCATATAACTTGTAAAACAGACTTAATTACTTGCAAGAAGAACTCCCAAAGCTACAGCCAACAAGACCTGTGATCATAAGTTCATAACCTGATACTCTGGAAAGGATGAACATTGGTGCCTCCAAGTTGTACTAGCCTACTTCAGAGCTAATGCACTTACTCATGGTATTATACACATGGAACAAACTACTCCAAGCAAACACATGAAAGAAAATGATCTGAGTGTGCAAAAGAGCAAGCAGCATCGCTGAACAAAAAATAACATCATTAACAGGAGTGGGATGTCTTCTAAATTACCGAAGTCAGTTCTCTGGAGCGAGGAACGCAGGCGGCCATGCCAGGAAGTAGGCGAACATGGGGTGCCCATATTCCTTGCCACCTTTCGTCCACAGGCTCTCCATCTTGCCGGTGTCCACATCGAACGAGTAGTACCCGTATCCCCAGGTCTTGATGAACACCTTCCCTGTGCGACCGGCGTCCATGTCGCTGGGCCAGACCCTAAGGGTCCTCATCTTCGTGTCCCTGTGCAGGCCAGGAACCATGTCGCACACCACGCTCAAATCCACGATCCTCCTCTCCAGAAGCCAACCGTTGTCACTCGACCTGCCCTCCCCGCGCACCCAGAGCTGCAGCTGTTTCTCGCCGTCGGTCACCAAGCAAAGCCGCCCGTCCGGCGTCTCCCCGATGCGGTACTTGCAGGATCCGCATGACATAGCGTCCGGCACCAGCAGGCAGGAGAACTTGAGTGTGGCAGGGTCCAGCACGAGCAGGCGCCAAGAGTTGCAGATGTGCCAGTAGATCTTGCCGCTGGCGTGCACGCAGCGTCCCTCGAACCAATAGGGATCGAACTCGACCACGACCTCCTCGTCCCGCGGGAGCGCGCGCCAGCTGCAGTCGCCGTTGTCGACGGACGCCACCCAGGCGCGAGGGTGGCCGCCGTCGATGGCGAAGCAGACAACCTCGAAGCAGAGCTTTCCCGGGCGAGCGCGGGAGAGCAGCGCGCAGCCGACGTAGTACCTTGAGTTGCGCCAGCGGCGGTCATCGGGCACCGTGTCGCGCGGCGGGGGCGGGAGGAGGATGCGGCGGCTGGTGGACGGGTCGAGGACGAGGAAGCGGGGGATCATCTTCTTGGGAAACTCGTCGGCCGGCTCGAAAAGCAGGAGGCCTTGATGCGAGTCGAAGAGGAAGAAGCGGAAGGCGTCCGGAGCGAAATCGAGGGAGAGGCGAGGGGAGGAGGCGTCGAGGGGAACGAACACGGCGGGGGTGTCGACGTTCTTGGTATACGGGAGGGGGGGCGGGGGAGGGGTCTCGGTTGGGTGGAAGAAGTAGCCGAGGAGAGGAGGGGCGCGAGGGAGGCAGCCGGCGGCCAGGCGGCGCCAGCGGTGGCAGGCGAGGGCGGCACGGAGGAGGTCGGCGAGGGAGAGACGGCGGAGAATGCTGCAGATGTCGAAGTCGGCGAGGACATCGATCGAAGCCTTCGCCGCCTTGGCCTGTGGCTCCATCGGCGGTGGGGGAGGAAACGGGGTGGAGAAAGGTGGGGTTTTTCTGGATTTGGTCTTCTTGCCTCTGTTCTTCCGCGCCATTGGTGCGGTTGGCGGAGGGTTCTGGAGACCGACGTGGTCACGTGGGTCTCCCTCTGGTTTTTGTGACGTTGGCTTCGCTGTTCAGATGAAAGCAAAATTTCAAAATTTGAGATTCCCGCCTGGTTTCCCTTGTTTCGAAAAAAAGCACAAGTTTAGAATGATACGGAAATGAAATAAGTAAGTACTCTACTTACTACCCCTGCCATATCCTAGTTACAGGTTAGGATCAGCAATATCTGCAACCAAGCCCAAAAAACAAAATACCAAAATAAAGGATGTTTACTGAGAAACATTAGACACACACAACGCTCACATATACCCCATCTGTCTGAAAAAGCTTGTCCCAAACTTGTCCCTTAAATGAATGTATCTAACACTAACTTGGTGCTAGATATATCCATTTAAGAGACAATTTTTTTCGGACGGAGGGAGTACTCATCACTATGAACACACGCATATGCCAATCCTACCCTATGAACACCTCTAAGAGATGTGTCGATTGGTCTTGAGATTGACGGCGTCACCACAGGCGCCTATCTATTGACGGGAACGTTCCCTCCCAGTGAAAGAATACCCCCCTTTACAAGACACACAAATATCAAACCTGGGGTTTGATCCCTGTTGTAATACAAATTATTGTGCAATTAATTAATTCTACGTCAGCGGGGAGAGGGGGGTCCCACCTAGCTCTACTTGACAAGTTAACAATAGTCCAAAGCAGACAACAATAGATCAAGACAATCAACATATGTTGAATCAAGTCATAGAGGAAGAGAAAATAAAAAGGTTCTAGTTGACAAAGAAGAAGCCCATGACCTATCATGGTAGAGGGATGAGGGGGGTCACTCACGAAGGACTATGGACTCTGGTTTTGACTAGTCCACCATAGACTAATGAACTAAGGGCCTGTTAGAGCCTCTCCAACTCACAACTCTACGGACTCCACACTTGGAGTCGGCCCGAACACCTGACCTCCATGAAGCCAAATTCGAGAAGTTGAGCTCGCCCGTGGTGTTAAAAAGAGAAGTCACGAAAGCCACCAAAATGAGTAGCAAGAGTTAGCCATATTTACAACCTGCCACAACCAAAGAAAATGATTCATAAGGCCACCCACGCATTGGTACCCCACTTGTAAAAAAGAACTATCACTACTCTTCCATCTCTCGGATCGGTGCTCACATGTACCCTCCCTCCCTCGACTTCTGTAGACATAGTAACCCTACCGAGCGCCACTACCCCCACCACCACGCCTGGATCCACCCGTCCCAGGCCAGCGCTCCTCTTCTCCGACACATCTGACTATTCGAACCCCCCCATCGGACATCATCCAGAAGGAGGACTTCCCTCACGAACAAATCCGAAGCAACATCTGTCGGTGTCAAAACCGTCTGATCTCGGGTAGGGGGTCCCGAACTGTGCGTCTGAGGATCGAAGGTAACAGGAGACAAGGGAGACACGATGTTTACCCAGGTTCGGGCCCTCTTAATGGAGGTAAAACCCTACGTCCCGCTTGGCTGTATTTGATGAGTATAGGGGTTACAAGAGTTGATCTACCTCGAGATCGCAAAGCTAAACCCTAGATGTCTAGCCTATATGATTTGTGTTAGCCTCTACGGACTAAACCCTCTGGTTTATATAGACACCGGAGGGGCCTAGGGTTGTACAGAATCAGTTTACAGAAAAAGGAAACTACACATCCGGGCGTTAAGCTTGCCATCCACGCAAAGGAGAGTCCCACCCGGACACGGGGAAGGTCTTCTATATTATATCTTCAAGGCCCATCAGTCCGGCCCATGCTACATAGCTCGGACACCCGAGGACCCCATAATCCAGGACTCCCTCGGTAGCCCCCGAACCTGCCTTCAATGACGATGCAATATTCGCCCCATGTCTTCAGCTTTGCAAGGCGGGTTCTTCACTATAATTCGTACCAATGATAATCCGGCGACAACCTTAATTGTCTTTTACAACCCCCCCCCCCCCCCCGACGGCACTTTGATTTTCACGCTCTGGGTGAATACGAACGGTCCATGCTTTTTCACAAATAAGCCCCTCACATGCTCGGACGACACCTATATAAAGAGATATGGACCTCCAAAGGCCATCTCACACCGCGCAGAAGAAAAAACGGCCAAGCCTAGCCACAAAACCAAGCCTTCCATCATGGTCGGCACCCCAGGCTCCTCTTCGCGCCCCCATGGCCCTCAAGAGGGTGATTGGCAGAGTTGCTCTGTGCCTCATCTTCAACTAAGCTGGCTCCAGACGTAGGGCTACCCCCCTCGCAGATCTAGTTCCCATTCGAGTGGGATTATACTCAATAGGCAATGATGTGATGGCTGAGAACTTCCCCAACCCCAATAAGGAGGAGAGGGTGTGCTTCGTCCCGTTTCTATTACGGGGCCTGGGATTTCCAATCCATCCCTTCCTCCGGGGTTATTGGAATTTTATGACATCCAACTGCACAACCTCACCCCAGGTTCGATTCTGCACATCTCAGGCTTTGTCGCCCTCTGCGAGCTATTCATAGGTATCGAGGCCCATTTTGGATTATGGAGGAAAATTTTCTACCTCGTTCCCCGCCACCAAGGGGGTTCCATATTTGAAGTGGGTGGTGCCGAAGTATGGCGTATTGCCGGATCCGGATACCCTGTAGGAATACCTAAAGAAGCATACCCGCAGTGGTCTTCAGAGTGGTTCTATATGGACGATGTTCTGCTGCTGGATCCAGTCAGGCGCGGTCTCCCTGAATTTTCTAGCGCTCCTCTAAAGAAGCACCTCAACTGGCGCCCCCGAAGTCCCAAAGAAGAGGACAATGCGGAGATACAGAGGTTGGTCAGCAAGGTCAGACTACTCGCCCACTTCGAACTCTCAATAGTTTAGGTCATGGCAATTGCAATAAAGAGGTGTGTCCAGCCCCTTCAATCCAGAGTAACTCCCTTATAGTGTTACAACGAAGAAGACGACGAGTCCCGTTACAGACGGCAAGGTCCAGATACCTCAGCCGAACTGGCTTCAATTTTGGCTGATCTGTACAAGGGCGAAAAAGAAGATTTTCTCTGGTTAAACTATCGGGAGGCCTATTCCATGTACACCCCTATTGAATGGGCAAGATCTCGATTCGTCTGTGCTTATTTCACTGCATTGAACACACTAATCGCATGCACTTTTTGTTGCCACCAACTAGTCACGAAGGAGGATGATCGAGGACGTCCACTGTCCTGCTCCCCAGCCGAAGGATCAAAATCGTGACGAAGATCCTGGCTTTTGTGAGGATCCAGATATATATATATATATATATATATATATATATATATATATATATATATATATATATATATATATAGAGAGAGAGAGAGAGAGAGAGAGAGAGAGAGACAATTCGACGATGGGGTATTCTATCAGGCGAGCTTTGATGGTTCAGAAGTGGCCATCATCGCCGACTGCCCTCGCCTTTACCCATTCTGCATTGTGAGTATCCAGAGGCTTACTAAGAAGAGATCCTCATCTGCATCCTTACATGTTGTACTGATCTGGATTTTAACAGGATCGGTGCTCCAGGGACCGTATCTCCTCGAGGGCGCCCCCACACAAGGTCGTCGTTCAAAACGAAAAGGGACCGGGAGTACTGCGGAGACCTCACAGTCTTCCAAGAGGTATGTATGCTTTAATGCATGCCTAGTGCTACCTCTTGATCATGTGTTGGTTTTCCCTTAAAGAGGAAAGGGTGATGCAGCAAAGTAGCGTAACTATTTCTCTCAGTTTTTGAGAACCAAGGTATCAATCCATTAGGAGACTACACGCAAGTTGCCTAGTACCTGCACAAACAAACAAGAACCTCGCAACCAACGCGATAAAGGGGTTGTCAATCCCTTCACGGTCACTTACGAAAGTGAGATCTGATAAAGATAATAAGATAAATATTTTTGGTATTTTTGTATAGATTGGAAAGTAAAGATTGCAAAATAAACGGCGACAGAAATGGCTAATTGACGGGAAACTAATATGATTTAAAGTAGACCCGGGGGCCATAGGTTTCACTAGTGGCTTCTCTCAAGATAGCAAGTATTACGGTGGGTGAACAAATTACTGCCGAGCAATTGATAGAAAAGCGCATAGTTATGCTGATATCTAAGGCAATGATCATGAATATAGGCATCACGTCCGTGATAAGTAGACCGAAACGATTCTGCATCTACTACTATTACTCCACACATCGACCGCTATCCAGCATGCATCTAGAGTATTAAGTTCATAAGAATGGAGTAACACTTTAGGCAAGATGACATGATGTAGAGGGATAAACTCAAGCAATATGATATAAACCCCATCTTTTTATCCTCGATGGCAACAATAAAATACGTGCCTTGCTGCCCTTGTTGTCACTAGGAAAGGACACCGCAAGATTGAACCCAAAGCTAAGCACTTCTCCCATTGCAAGAAAGATCAATCTAGTAGGCCAAACTAAACCGATAATTCGAAGAGACTTGCAAAGATATCAAATCATGCATATAAGAATTCAGAGAAGAATCAAATAATATTCATAAATAATCAAGTCATAAACCCACAATTCATCAGATCTCGGCAAACACACAACAAAAAGAGTTACATTGAATAGATCTCCAAGAATATCGAGGAGAACTTTGTATTGAGATCCAAAGAGAGAGAAGAAGCCATCTAGCTAATAACTATGGACCCTAAGGTCTGTGGTAAACTACTCACACATCATTGGAGAGGCTATGGTGTTGATGTAGAAGCCCTCCGTGATCGAATCCCCCTCCGGCGGAGCACCGAAAAAGGCCCCAAGATGGGATCTCACGAGTACAAAAGGTTGCGGCGGTGGAAAAGGTGTTTCGTTGCTCTCCCCAGAGGTTTTAGGGTATAAGAGTATATATAGGCGAAAGAAATAGGCCGGTGGAGCTGTTAGGGGCCCACGAGGGTGGGGGCGCGCCCTCCTGCCTCGTGCCCCCCTCACTGCTTCCTTGACGTCCACTCCAAGTCTCCTGGATCACATTAGTTCCAAAAAAGATCCTCACGAAGGTTTCATTCTGTTTGGATTCCGTTTGATATTCCTTTTCTGCGAAACACTGAAATAGGCAAAAAAAACAGCAATTTGCACTGGGCTTTCGGTTAATAGGTTATTCCCAAAAATAATATAAAAAGGTATATTAAAGCCCAATAAATATCCAAAACGGATAATATAATAGCATGGAACAATCGAAATTTATAGATACGTTGGACACGTATCAATCATCCCCGAGCTTAATTCCTGCTCGGCCTCGAGTAGGTAAATGATAAAAACAGAATATTTTGATGTGGAATGATCCCTAACATAATTTTCAATGTAATTCTCTGTATTGTGGCATGAATATTCAGATCAGAAAGATTCAAGATAAAAGTTTAATATTGACATAAAAATAATAATACTTCAAGCATACTAACTAAGCAATTATGTCTTCTCAAAATAACATGGCCAAAGAAAGATATCCCTACAAAATCATATAGTCTGGCTATGCTCTATCTTCATCACACAAAATATTTCAATCATGCACAACCCCGATGACAAGCCAAACAACTGTTTCATACTTTTGATGTTCTCAAACTTTTTCAATCTTTACGCAATACATGAGCGTGAGCCATGGATATAGCACTATTGGTGGAATAGAATGGTGGTTGTGGAGAAGACAAAATGGAGAAGATAGTCTCACATCAACTAGGCGTATCAACGGGCTATGGAGATGCCCATCAATAGATATTAATGTGAGTGGGTACGGATTGCCATGCAACGGATGCATTAGAGCTATAAATGTATGAAAGCTCAACAAAATAAACTAGTTGGGTGTGCAAACAACTTGCTTGCTCACGAAGACCTAGGGCATTTTGAGGAAGCCCATCATTGGAATATACAAGCCAAGTTATATAATGAAAAATTCCCACTAGTATATGAAAGTGACAACATAGGAGACTCTCTATCATGAAGATCATGGTGCTACTTTGAAGAACAAGTGTGGTAAAAGGATAGTAGCATTGCGCCTTCTCTCTTTTTCTCTCATTTTTTTATTTGGGCCTTTTCTCTTTTTTATGGCCTCTTTTGTTTCTTTTTTTTCTTTTTGTCCGGAGTCTCATTCTGACTTGTGGGGGAATCATAGTCTCCATCATCCTTTCCTCACTGGGACAATGCTTTAATAATGATGATCATCACACTTTTATTTACTTACAACTCAAGAATTACAACTCGATACTTAGAAAAAAATATGACTCTACGTGAATGCCTCTGGCGGTGTACCGGGATGTGCAATGAATCAAGAGTGACATGTATGGAAAATTATGAATGGTGGCTTTGCCACAAATATGATGTCAACTACATGATCATGCAAAGCAATATGACAATGATGGAGCGTGTCATAATAAATGAAGCGGCGGAAAGTTGCATGGCAATATATCTCGGAATGGCTATGAAAATGCCATAATAGGTAGGTATGGTGGCTGTTTTGAGGAAGGTAAATGGTGGGTTTATGGTACCGGCGAAAGTTGCGTGGTACTAGAGAGGCTAGCAATGATGGAAGGGTGAGAGTGCGTATAATCCATGGACTCAACATTAGTCATAAAGAACTCACATACTTATTGCAAAAATCTATTAGTTATCAAAATGAAGTATTACGCGCATGCTCCTAGGGGGATAGATTGGTAGGAAAAGACCATCGCTCGTCCCCGACCGCCATTGGTAAGGAAGACAATCAAAAAATAAATCATGCTCCGACTTCATCACATAACGGATCACCATACGTGCATGCTACAAGAATCACAAACTTTAACACAAGTATCTCTCAAATTCACAACTACTCAACTAGAATGACTCTAATACCACCATCTTCATATCTCAAAACAATCATAAAGAATCAAACTTCTCATAGTATTCAATGCACTTTTTATGAAAGTTTTTTATCATACCCATCTTGAATGCCTATCATATTAGGACTAATTTCATAACCAAAGCAAATTACCATGATGTTCTAAAATACTCTCAAAATAATATAAGTGAAGCATGAGAGATCAATAATTTGTACAAAATAAAACCACCACTGTGCTCTAAAAAGAAAATATAAGTGAAGCACTAGAGCAAAATTATCTAGCTCAAAGGATATAAGTGAAGCAGATAGAGTATTCTAATAAATTCCAATTCATGTGTGTATCTCCCCAAAAGGTGTGTACATCAAGGATGATTGTGGTGAATAAAAATATAGCCTCAAGTAAAGTTGCCGATAGACGAAGACGAAAGAGGGGATGCCTTCCAGGGCATCCCCAAGCTTAGGCTTTTGGTTGTCCTTGGATTTTACCTTGGGGTGCCTTGGGCATCCCCAAGCTTAGGCTCTTGCCACTCCTTGTTCCAAAATCCATCAAATCTTTACCCAAAAACTTGAAAACTTCACAACACAAAACTCAACAGAAAATCTCATGAGCTCTGTTAGTATAAGAAAACAAACCACCACTTAAGATACTGTAATGGAGTCATTCTTTATTTATATTAGTGTTAAACCTACTGTATTCCAACTTCTCTATGGTTCATACCCCCCGATACTAGCCATAGATTCCTCAAAATAAGCAAACAACACACGAAAAACAGAATTTGTCAAAAACAGAACAGTCTGTAGTAATCTGTAGGTTTTGAATACTTTTGTAACTAAAAAAATCCTAAAAAATTAGGAAGACCTAAATAATTTGTATACTGATCTACCTTAGTTGGAATTGGTATTTTATCGCTCTCTGGTTAAAAATGAAAATTATTCTCGTGAGCGCATACTTTTTGTTTTTTTCCAGCAAGATCGAACAACAATCATCCAAGAAGATCCTAAAGGTTTTACTTGGCACAAACACTAACTAAAACATAAAAACACAATAATAACAGAGGATAGATGGTTTATTTATTACTAAACAAGAAAAAAAAGCAAGGAACAAAAATAAAATTGGGTTGCCTACCAACAAGCGCTATCGTTTAACGCCCCTAGCTAGGCATAAAAGCAAGAATAGATCTAGGTATTGTCATCTTTGGTATGCGATCCATAAGTGGCCCTCATAATAGATTCATAAGTTAATTTAAATTTCTTCCTAGGAAAGTGTCACATGCCTTTCCTTAATGGAAATTGGAATCTAATATTTCCTTCTTTCATATCAATAATTGCACCAATCATTCTAAGGAAAGGTCTACCAAGAATAATAGGACAAGTAGGATTGTAATCTATATCAAGAACAATGAAATCTATGGGCACATAATTCCTATTTGCAACAATAATAACATCATTAATCCTTCCCATAGGTTTCTTAATTGTGGAATCCGCAAGATGCAAATTTAAAACAATCATCAAATTCACGGAAACCTAGCACATCACACAAAGTTTTGGGAATCATGGAAACACTAGCACCCAAATCACATAAAGCATAGCATTCATGATCTTTAATTTTAATTTTAATAGTAGGTTCGCACTCATCATAAAGTTTTCTAGGAATAGAAACTTCCAATTCAAGCTTTTCTTCATAGGATTGCATTAAAGCATCAACGATATGTTTAGTGAAAGCTTTGTTTTGATCGTAAGCATGAGGAGAATTTAGCACGGATTGCAACAAGGAAATACAATCTATCAAAGAGCAATTATCATAATTAAATTCCTTGAAATCCAAAATAGTGGGTTCATTGCGATGTAAATTTTTGACCTCTTCAATCCCACTTTTACCAATTTTTGCATCAAGATCTAAGAACTCCAAATCATTGGGATGCCTTCTAACTAAAGTTGACTCATCTCCAATCCCATCTTTATCAAGATTCATATTGGCAAACAAAGATTTAATAGGATACACACCAATCACTTTTAGATCTTCATCATTATTATCATGAAAACTAGAAGAACACGCTTTCACAAAGCAATCTTTCTTAGCACGCATCCTAGCGGTTCTTTCTTTGCACTCATCAATGGAAATTCTCATGGCTTTGAGAGACTCATTGATATCATGCTTATGTGGAGTAGATCTAAGTTTCAAAGAATCAACATCAAGAGAAATTCTATCCACGTTCCTAGCCAACTCATCAATCTTAAGCAATTTTTCTTCAAGCAAAGCATTGAAATTATTTTGTGAATTCATAAATTCTTTAACACTAGTCTCAAAATCAGAGGGCATCTTATTAAAATTTCCATAAGAGTTGTTGTAGGAATTACCATAATTATTAGATGAATTACCAGGGAACGACCTAGAATTAAAGTTTCCTCTATACGCGTTGTTACCAAAATTGTTCCTACCAACAAAATTCACATCCATGGATTCACTACTATTCTAAATCAAAGTAGACAAAGGCATATCATTAGGATCAGAACAAACACTCTTATTAGCAAACAATTTCATAAGTTCATCCATCTTTCAACTCAAGACATTAATCTCTTCTATCGCATGAACCTTTTTACTAGTAGATCTTTCGGTGTGCCATTGAGAATAATTAACCATAATATTATCTAGGAGTTTAGTAGCTTCTCCTAAAGTTATTTCCATAAAAGTGCCTCCCGCAGCCGAATCTAAAAGATTTCTAGAAGCAAAATTCAACCCAACATAACTTTTTTGTATAATCATCCATAAATTCAAACCATGTGTAGGACAATTATGTATCATTAATTTCATCCTCTCCCAAGCTTGTGCAACAGGCTCATGATCAAGTTGCTTAAAATTCATAATATCGTTTCTAAGAGAGATGATCTTAGCGGGAGGAAAATACTTAGAGATAAAAGCATCTTCGCACTTATTCCATGAATCAATACTGTTTTTAGGTAAAGAGGGGAACCAAGTTTTAGCACGATCTCTAAGCGAAAACGGAAATGGCTTCAATTTAACAATATCATTATCCACATCTTTCTTCTTTTGCATATCACATAAATCAACAAAGCTGTTTAGTGTTGGGGAACGTAGTAATTTAAAAAATTTCCTACGCACACGCAAGATCATGGTTATCCATAGCAACTAGAGGGGAGAGTATGTCTACGTACCCTCGTAGACCGTAAGAGGAAACGTTTATCAACGTGGTTGATGTAGTCGTACACCTTCACGATTCGTCCCGATCAAGTACCGAATGTACGACACCTCCGCGTTCAGCACACGTTCAGCTCGATGACGTCCTCGCCTTCTTGATCCAGCAAGACGGGCGAAGTAGTAGATGAGTTCCGGCAGAACGACGGTGTGGTGACGGTGTTGGTGAAGAACAATCTTCGCAGGGCTTCGCCTAAGCACTACAAAAACTATGACGGAGGATAAACTAGAGGGGACGGGGTTGCCGGCAAATGGCTTGGTGTTTCTTGATGTGTCTTTGGGGCTAGCCCTGCCCCTCTATTTATAGGTTGAGCCCTGGGGTGGAAACTTGGAGTAAAAGCCTCCTCAAAGTCGGTTTTGCCCGAAAGACAAGAGTCCTACTCAGACTCCAGGGCTAAACGCCAGGGTTCCCGGCATCTACTCCCTAGACGCTAGGGTTCCTGGCGTCTAGCCTTTGGTCTCCGCAAAACTTCCTTTTTGCACTTTCCAAAAGCCTAGTGGGCTTTCCCCTTTGGCCCAAATAAAGTGTTCTCGTACCCAACATTTCGGGAAACATTCGAAACCCCTTCCGATGAATTCCGGAACCCTTCTGGAGAGCAAACACTATTATCCGATATATCAAACTTTATCTCCGGACCATTCCGGAGTTCCTCGTCATGTCCGTGATCTTATCCGAAACTCTGAACAACATTCGGCTACCAACATACATAACTCACAAATACTATATCGTCAATGAACGTTAAGCATGCGGACCCTACGGGTTCGAGAACTATGTAGACATGACCGGGACATCTCTCTGGTCAATAACCAATAACGGAACCTAGATGCCCATATTGGCTCCTACATATTCTACGAAGATCTTTATCGGTCGAACCGCATAACAACATACGTTGTTCCCTTTGTCATCGGTATGTTACTTGCCCGAGATTCGATCGTCGGTATCTCAATACCTAGTTCAATCTCGTTATCGGCAAGTCTCTTTACTCATTCCATAATGCATCATCCCGCAACTAACTCATTAGTCACATTGCTTGCAAGGCTTATAGTGATGTGCATTACCGGGTGGGCCCAGAGATACCTCTCCGACAATCGGAGTGACAAATCCTAATCTCGATACATGCCAACTCAACAAGTACCTTCGGAGACACCTGTAGAGCACATTTATAATCACCCAGTTACATTGTGACGTTTGGTAGCACACAAAGTGTTCCTCCGGTAATCGGGAGTTGCATAATCTCATAGTCATAGGAACATGTATAAGTCATGAAGAAAGCAATAGCAACAAACTAAACGATCTAGTGCTAAGCTAACGGAATGGGTCAAGTCAATCACATAATTCTCCTAATGATGTGATCCCGTTAATCAAATGACAACTCATGTCCATGGTTAGGAAACTCAACCATCTTTGATTAACGAGCTAGTCAAGTAGAGGCATACTAGTGACACTATGTTTGTCTATGTATTCACACATGTATTATGTTTACGGTTAATACAATTCTAGCATGAATAATAAACATTTATCATGATATAATGAAATAAATAATAACTTTATTATTGCCTCTAGGGCATATTTCTTTCATTTATATGGGTAGCGGCATCTTCACTAGGAAGGCCAGCAAATTGATCTTTCATGACAAGATTTAGCAAAGCAGTATTAATTTCACAAGATTCAACATCGGTAAGAGGAGCAATCGGAGTGCTAATAAAATCATTATTGTTGGTATTGGAAAATCACACAATTTAGTATTGTCTTGAGCCATCGTGACAAACAATCAAACCAACACACAAGCAAACAAGAGGCAAGCAAAAAGAGGCGAACGGAAAAGAGGGCGAATAAAACGGCATTGGTGAAGTGGGGGAGAGGAAAACAAGAGGCAAATGGCAAATAATGTAATGCGAGGGATAAGAGTTTGTGATGGGTACTTGGTATGTCTTGACTAGTGCGTTGATCTCCTCGGCAACGGCACCACAAATCCTTCTTGCTACCTATTGAGCATGTGTTGGTTTTCCCTTGAAGAGAAAAGGGTGATGCAACAAAGTAGCGTAAGTATTTCCCTCAGTTTTTGAGAACCAAGGTATCAATCCAGTAGGAGACTACACGCAAGTGGCCTAGTACCTGCACAAACAAACAAGAACCTCGCAACCAACGCGATAAAGGGGTTGTCAATCCCGTCACGTCACTTACGAAAGTGAGATCTGATAAGGATAATAAGATAAATATTTTTGGTATTTTTGTATAGATTGGAAAGTAAAGATTGCAAAATAAATGGCGACAGAAATGGCTAGTTGACGGGAAACTAATATGATGTAAAGTAGACCCGGGGGCCATAGGTTTCACTAGTTGCTTCTCTCAAGATAGCAAGTATTATTGTGGGTGAACAAATTACTGCCGAGCAATTGATAGAAAAGCGCATAGTTATGATGATATCTAAGGCAATGATCATGAATATAGGCATCACGTCCGTGATAAGTGGACCGAAACAATTCTGCATCTACTACTATTACTCCACACATCGACCGCTATCCAGCATGCATCTAGAGTATTAAGTTCATAAGAACGGAGTAACGCTTTAGGCAAGATGACATGATGTAGAGGGATAAACTCAAGCAATATGATATAAACCCCATATTTTTATCCTCGATGGCAACAATACAATACGTGCCTTGCTGCCCCTGCTGTCACTGTGAAAGGACACCACAAGATTGAACCCAAAGCTAAGCACTTCTCCCATTGCAAGAAAGATCAATCTAGTAGGCCAAACTAAACCGATAATTCGAAGAGACTTGCAAAGATATCAAATCATGCATATAAGAATTCAGAGAAGAATCAAATAATATTCATAGATAATCAAGTCATAAACCCACAATTCATCGGATCTCGGCAAACACACCGTAAAAAGAGTTACATCGAATAGATCTCCAAGAAGATCGAGGAGAACTTTGTATTGAGATCCAAAGAGAGAGAAGAAGCCATCTAGCTAATAACTATGGACCCGAAGGTCTGTGGTAAACTACTCACACATCATCGGAGAGGCTATGGTGTTGATGTAGAAGCCCTCCGTGCTCGAATCCCCCTCCGGTGGAGCGCCAGAAAAGGCCCCAAGATGGGATCTCATGGGTACCGAAGGTTGCGGCGGTGGAAAAGGTGTTTCATTGCTCTCCTCGGAGGTTTTAGGGTATAAGAGTATATATAGGCAAAAGAAATAGGTCGGTGGAGCTGTGAGGGGCCCACGAGGGTGGGGGCGCGCCCTCCTGCCTCGTGGCTCCCTCGCTACTTCCTTGACGTCCACTCCAAGTCTCCTGGATCACGTTTGTTCCAAAAAAGATCCGCACGAAGGTTTCATTCCGTTTGGATTCCTTTTGACATTTCTTTTCCGCGAAACACTGAAATAGGCAAAAAAACAGCAATTTGCACTAGGCTTTCGGTTAATAGGTTAGTCCCAAAATTAATATAAAAAGGTATATTAAAGCCCATTAAACATCCAAACGGATAATATAATAGCATGAAACAATAAAAAATTATAGATACGTTGGAGACGTATCGCCTAGGCATGAGTCCGAATTGTTGAGAGTCTCCCCTTTTTGTCTATTAATCTTTAGGAGTACACGACAAACGGTGGGGAAACGCCTGATGAGCCAAATGTCCCCTAATCCAGTGCTGGACTCGTCAGCTAGGACGCAAGCCGACGCCACGCCCGTTTCGCCTCCTCAAGAGGATTCAGATGACGTGTCGGTCACGAATTCCGAAGTGGAGAGCATGATGAATCACCGTCGATTAAAGGAAGCTATGTGTGCTCCAGCCTTGACCGAACAAGAATTCGTCGCACTGAGTTCGATAGATGCATATATCCGAGCCGCTCGAGATGACCTTGCCGGAGTTATTCAGCTGTTCTTGAAGAATATACAGGTAAAATTTGACGCAATTTTGCATGGTCGTATGCCAGTAGCCCCTGATACTTGAAACGGTGAAGCAAACCGATTTAAGGATCAATAATTTTTTGCAGGTTTTGCAAGAAAATAACACTATGCTAGCTCAGGAGCTGAACACAAACTAGGCGCAATTGAGTGCGGTCACCGCCAAACTAGCGGAGTTGAAAGGGACCATGATGGGCGCATCCAGGGAAAGAAAACTTGAGGAGGAAAAGGACAAACAGTCCAAAGAGATAAAGAGCTTGAAGGCTCAACTATCAGCCGCTCGGAAGGAAAATGAAAAGTTGAAAGGCGGCATGTTTGTTATGTTTTCCACTCTTATTCAGGACCACCATAGGTACTCATGTTTAGTCGATAATGCAGAATATCATGAATTTGTTGCGGCAGGTCTATTAACTGGTCGAACAGAGGAGGAAGTGTTCGGGTTTCAAGGTGACATGCTAAAGGAGTTGTCCGCCGTGCATGCTCGGGCCCGGAAAGCCATGAGGAGTATGGTGAAGGCATTATGGCCATCTGATATTCCTCCAGAAAGTATGGAGGGCCTGGCGAACCTGTCCAAAGGCGCTCGGCGTCGGTTCGAGCTATGGAAGACGTCTGCGTGCCGTGAAGGCGCACGAGAAGCCTGTGCCATGGTGAAGACATGCTTCTCAAAGCTGGATCCGAATCATATGGCCCGAGTAGGACCACATGGACCAGATGGGAAGGAAATCCCTTTAAAGTCTATGATCAAGTAATGATTGCTGCGAAATATTCGCAGGAAGACTACAGATTAGACAGCCTTATAGACGGCATAGAGAGTAATAGGCTTTTAACTTAATGTATCAATGTACATTTATCATCAACCGATGGTTTGATCCGAACATGTGAAATGATTTTGTCATCGCAGGCTTTCAGCTTTAACCTCTAGACCAATAATGGTGGAGTGTTTCCGGATACGTAGGACAAAAAGAAGTATCCTTTCGGAAACCAGGCAACCCAGTAATTGTGCTCTAACAGACAAAAAATTCGAGTTCGGGATGTATGTTATATTACGTATGTAAGAAACATCTTCCAAGGAAAATAGTTACGTTAAAGGTTCCTTTCCTTGGGTCGGCATATTATGATTACACGTGCTGGGGCATGTGGTTCGTAGTACGGAAAAACCGTCTCGAAGTGCTTATAGATGATTGCAATACATCAACAATCTATCGTTTTAGTGCCCACCAATTATTCCCTTAAGTACGCTAGCTTTCGGCTTCACCCGTCTGAGGTACATGTCCGAATGACCCGGTTGTAACAATCGCAGAGGTGCTCCCTTTATGCCCTAGCCAAACAATCGGGAACCTAGGGCATAAGCATAAGAGTGAGGAAACCCAGCTTGGCAAAAAACTTAAGTCATATAGGTGCATATAATGGCAAGAAAGGATGTATATCCGAAAACGACACACATATTGTGAGCTCTAGGCTTTATATGATAATAAACTTCTACTTACAGAAGCCCCCAATCATGTCGGGGTGTATACATTTAAGGATGTGTACCCCTCAAGTGTTCGGCCTATCCGAACACACCATGGGAAACGTATAACAACAAAAAAAGAAGAAAATTTGAAAAGGAGACAAAAGAACGAATAAGAAGCATGGCCGTACTTATGCATAGAATCTTCGGAGCCGGGCAACGTTCCAAGGGTTCGGTTCTAAGCGATTATCCGATGCATTGCGAAGGCGGTAGGCTCCTACCATCATAACTTTGTCTATAATGAAGGGACCCTCCCATTTTGGTTTGAGTTTGTCCTTTTTCTTCTCTGGGAGGCATAAAACAAGCTCACCGACGTTGTAAGTCTTTGCCCGCACTTCTCTGCTTTGGTATCTTTGAGCTTGTTGTTGATAGAATGCGGAACATACTTTTGCAACATCGTGCTCCTCCTCCAGGACATCTAAGTCGTCTTGCCGGACGAGCTCGACCTCTTTCTCTTCATACATGCGCACTCGAGGTGAATCATGAATAATGTCGCAGGGCAAGACAACCTTTGTGTCGTACACCATGAAGAATGGTGTGTATCCGGTCGTGCGGTTGGGCGTGGTCTGCAGCCCCCAGAGTATGGAATCGAGTTCCTCAACCCAGTGTGTAAGTGCATCTAGTGCCACCCCTAGTTGGTTTTGGAGTATTGACGACAAACCTAGTTGAGGGACTAATGTGTTTATGAGAATTGCAGGATAACACAGGTAGAAGTCCCTCATTGATTCGGTTTTCCTACCAGAGATGACCCCTAAAAATGTATGAAGACATTGAAGTCAAAGGTGGTATATGAAGATATTCACATTGAAGACTATGACAAGAGAAGACACCACATGAAGCCTATGGAGCTCGAAGACTTAGATCTTTCGTAGTTCTTTTTCTTTTGTGTTGAGTCATAGGAACCACCGTACTGTTAAGTGGGGTCCAAGAGAACCAGTCAGAATGACTGAAGTGATGCCTAACCAAAACCTATGTCTTCAAGTGAAGACTATGAGAGCGAATCTTGTCCAGAGTCGGACAAGTCAGCTTTGCTTGCAGCCCAAGTAAAGTTGCCGTGTGAATTTGAAATCTGACCGTTGGAACACGTGTCAGTTCCTTAGTGACCCAGGGTCATTTCGGACAAATCAGGTCGGGTTGCCAAGTGGCTATAAATAGCCCACCCCTACAACCATAAACGGTTGGCTGCTCAGATTCAGAGTATGGCTTTTGTCGTTTGAGAGCAACCCACCTCGAAGCCTTTGAGAGAGAATTCCTTGCGAGGATAAAGCCCTAACCACCCAGAGCCAAAGAGAATTGGGCATCACTTAAGTCTTCTTGTCTGTGTGATCTGAAGACTTATTACACTTGAGGACTGTGCATCCTCCAGCCGGTTAGGCGTCACGTTCTAAGCATCCAAGAGACATTGTGGATTGCCGGTGAACGAAGTCTGTGAAGGTTTGGGAGTCTACCTTGAAGACTTACCAGAGTGATTGGGCAAGGTCTGTGTGACCTTAGCTCAAGGGGAATACGGTGAGGACTGGGTGTCCTGAGCTGCGTGTTCAGGACTGGGTGTCCGGGACTGTGTGTCCTAAGGTTTAAATACCTAGCCGCCCTAACCAGACGTACAGTTGTCACAACAACTGGAACCGGTCCAACAAATGATTGTCTTCAGCGTGTCACTGGTTTCATCTTCCCTTCCCTTTACTTACTGTTGCTCCTTGTGAAGTCACTGTATGTTTGCACTATCTTTTGTCTTCACTGAGTGACTGCATGTTCTGTATGGCTTCATAATATCTTCCTACCTGATCCTTACTACATTGCTGCTATTAAGTCATTGTGCTTTCACTTTATTGAATACTTAACTATGGCTTGCCTAGTGTAGTCTACCTTCCACTACATGGTAATATGTTTATTTCTATCGTTTGTCTTCATAACTTCCACGTTTTGAAGACTTTCATAAAAATCTCCTATTCACCCCCCTCTAGTCGATATAACGCACTTTCAATTGGTATCAGAGCAAGGTGCTCCCTTGTTCTGTGTGATTCGGTTTAACCACCTGGAGTTTTAGCTATGTCGACTGCAGGGATAATTAAAGTCCCCGCTGCATGCCCCGTCTTCGATGGAACTGAATATCCCTACTGGAAGAATAAGATGCGCATGCATCTTGAAGCCATTGATGTCGACCTATGGTATGTCATCGAAAACGGTGTTCCCAAGGCTGGAAAAGGTGTCACTGCTGCTGATGTCAAGAAATTTGTTCAACTGGACTCTACTGCCAAGAATATCATCTGTGGTCACCTGACCAAAGGACAATATGGCCGTGTGAGTGCTTTGAAGACATCTAAGCTGGTCTGGGACTGGCTCTCCAAGGTCAATGAAGGCATCTCAACCCAGAGAGATCAGAGAATCAGTGTCCTTCGCAACCTCTTCAACCGCTTCAAGCGAAATGACAATGAGAATGTCTAGCACACATTTGACCGACTCACTGACATCACAAATGAGCTTCAAGCCCTCGGCGCTACTGAGATCACCAAACATGAAGTCATCAAGACACTACTGAGATCACTTGATAGTTCGTTTGACATCCTAGCCCTGATGATTCAAGAACGTCCTAATTTCAAGACACTCGATCCATCTGACATACTTGAGAGGCTCAACACACATGAGTTTCAGCTTTCTGAGAAAAGAGATATCTACGGTCCAAACTATGGGCGAACTCGTGCCTTGAAGGCAAAAGCTGTCTCCTCATCTGAAGAAGAATCTGACAGCAGTTCTGATGATCCCGAAGACATTGGAAGGGAACTTGCTATGCTTGTGAAGAAGTTCCAAAAATTCACCAAGAAGAAAGGTTTCAGAAAGTCTTCCTGATCAAGCTCAAGGAATGATGAAGCTTCTGCTCATGACTACAAGAAGAAAACATGTCACAAGTGCAAGAAACTTGGCCACTTCATCTCTGAGTGTCCACAGTGGGACAATGAGAACAAAAAGAAGAAGAAGAGCAAGGAATATGACTCTGACGAGAAGAAGAAGAAATACTCAAAGTCTTCTTCCAAGTCTTCCTCAAAGTCTTCATCACACAAGAAGAGCTCATCTGGCAAGGCACGTGTGTTTGTTGGCAAGGAAATGGATTCAGAGGAGGAGTCCGCTTCTGAGGAGGCGGAGGTGGAGTCTGAGGAGGAGTCCGATTCAGGCGTCGCAAGTCTGGCTACAACATACGTTGCCAAGTCCATCTTCAATACTGAAGACAATGACCTCGTCACCGACACCGATGCAAATGACAAGGACTACTCCGCTTCTACCTACTGCTTCATGGCACGCGGTGCCAAGGTAAACACATGCACTACTCACTATCAAACATCTAGTGACGATGACTCTGATTGTGATTCAAAACCCAGCTACAAAACACTTGCTAAAATTGCAACTGAACAACAGAAAGCTATGGAACATATTCAAAAACTGTTAGACAGAAGCAATGATCTGTTAGGTGCTGAAATGACTCGATCTGAATCCTTAATTGAAGACATAAAAAATCTTCACGTTAAGTATCAGGAACTTGAAAGTCGTCATGAAACTCTCTCAACAACTCATGAAAAGCTTTCCTATGATTATCTTCAAAGGAAGCAAGATCTTGAGAAATTGAGAGCGGTTCATGAAGATCTTCAAAAGGAAAACGAGTCACTTCGCGCCAAACAGATCAGTCCCGCTCAGGAAGGATTTGAACCACCATGTCTTAAATGCATTGAGCGTGATAATGCTACTTCTGTTGCTGAATGTTCTACTGCTACTACTGTTGCAATATCTTCAACTGTTGATGTGGTAACTAACCCCTCTGCTGAGGATACCACTGCTATTGCTGATGAGAATGCTAGGTTGAAGACACTGCTTGAAACAGGGATGTACAAAAGTCTTAAAGGGCATCAGACACTATGTGATGTCCTCAAAAAGCAGATACTGAACTGAAACCCGAGGAAAGAGGGTGTTGGGTTCGTAAGGAAAATGAATGCTGATGGCTCTTACTGGAAACCTGAGCAGTACCCCAAAACCATGTGGGTTGCTGCAAAGGAACCTTCAGCAGACCCATCCAATCTATCTGGCTTCACTTGTGCTAACCCCATTATCATTGGTGAATCCTTTGATGCAAACTATATACTATTTAAGAATCAGAATGGTGAAGTGTTTGCCAGGTACATTGGTACTAACTGCAGGAATGGACCGCCTATGAAGAAGATCTGGGTTCCGAAAAGGTGTCTAGAGAATCTTCCTATGAATGTCATCATGACACCTCACGTGAAGAAGACAAACCTCAGACCAAAGGCTTCATACGGTCCAAAGGCTTCATACAGACAGAGGACTCACCTGAGTCGCACTAACGCAAATGTGTTGCAGGGAAACCATACTCAGGCATATGAATATGAGAGAGGTTCATCAAACCGCCATGTTCATAAGACCAAGAACTATTCTGCTTATTCTTATGAGTACTATTGTCCGCCTGCAAGACTGTTTGCTAGGGCTCCAAAGCCAAAATTCTCAGATGCTGCACTTAGACTTATTGCTTCTCAGCCACCCTTGAAGATGTGGGTGGCTAAGAAAGCTTAACTCTCTTTTGCAGGGAAAGGTCTCCAGCAGAAAACCAAAATCGTCTGACGCCATTGCTGGGGACCTTAAACATCTTGTAGGGCGCAAGATCAAATGCCCAAATGGTCTTACTATGTACTTAGTTCCTGAATCGCTTACTACTCTCCCTATTAGTCCTAATCTGGATCTAAGCTTTCATAACCCACTGGTTCATCAAATGTTTTTGCTTCACAATGCTCTTGGTGAAGCCTATCCCCCTAACTGCACTGTAGGGTACGACACCAGCGTCTTCAGAATGGATTATTGATAGTGGGTGTACAAATCACATGACTGGCAAAAGAAGCCTTCTTATGGACTCAACCTTACGTCCATCCAACAAGAGCCACATCACATTTGCTGACACTGGTAAAAGTAAGGTATTGGGTCTAGGTAGAGTTGCAATCTCAAGGGATCAACACATGGATAAAGTCATGCTTGTTGAATCCCTTGGCTTCAACTTAATGTCTGTCTCAATGCTTTGCGATTTGAACATGATCGTAATATTTGGAAAATATCGTTGCCTTGTACTAATGGAATCTGACAAGTCTCTAGTGTTTGAAGGGTATCGAAAAGATGATCTGTACGTAGTAGATTTCTCAGCAGGACCACAACTTGTTGTATGTCTTCTAGCAAAAGCTTTAGAATGCTGGCTCTGGCATCGGAGGCTTGGGCATGCTGGCATGAGGAACCTCCACACCCTGGCAAAGAAGAAGCATGTCATAGGCATCGAGGACGTCAAGTTCAAGAAAGATCACTTATGCGGTGCCTGTGAAGCAGGGAAGATGACGAGGGCCAAACATCCCTCGAAGACAATCATGACCACTACTCGACCCTTCGAACTGCTTCACATGGATCTTTTCGGTCCCACTCATTACTCAACTCTTACTACTACTGCTTGCCTCTATGGCTTCGTTATTGTTGATGATTATTCTAGATACACTTGGGTGCACATAATCCTTTACAAGACTGAAGTGCAGGATGTCTTCAGACGCTTCGCAAATTGAGCTATGAACAATTATGGCGCCAAGATAAAGCACATCAGAAGTGACAATGGCACTGAATTCAAGAACATTGGCCTTGATACATATCTTGATACCTTGGGCATCACACATGAATTCTCAGCCCCATACACGCCACAGCAGAATGGCGTCGTCGAACGCAAGAACAGAACACTCATTGAGATGGCCAGAACAATGCTAGATGAATACAAGACCCCAAGAAAATTCTGGCCTGAAGCCATTGATACTGCATGCCATACAATCAATCGTGTTTATCTTCACAAGCTTCTGAACAAGACATCTTATGAGCTCCTTACTGGCAAGAAGCCAAATGTCAGTTACTTCAGAGTATTTGGCTCAAGGTGCTGGATCAAGGACCCACATCACACCTCAAAGTTTGCACCAAAAGCACATGAGGGTTTTATGCTTGGATATGGAAAGGATTCACACTCCTACAGAGTATTCAATCTCTTTCATTACAAAGTGGTTGAAACAGTGGATGTGCGGTTCGATGAGACCAACGGTTCACAAAGAGAGCAACTGCCAAATGTGCTAGATGAAGTTCCATCTAGTGAATCAATCAAGCTAATGGGAACTGGAGAAATTATACCTTCTGAAGCTCATCCTGAAGAAGAACTTATCATCTCAGCACCTGATCAACATGAAGACAATGCTCAGCCTGAAGACATTCCTTCTAACAACGACAATGATCAGCAAGAGCAAAATCTTCACCCTGTACATCCTCGCGTTGCCAATGAAGTGCAGATTGAAAGAATAATTGATAGCATCAATGCACCCGATCCACTCACTCGTTCAAGGGCAACTCAGCTAGCAAATTTCTGTGGGCACTTCGCATTCGTCTCAATAACAGAACCCAAGAAAGTTGAAGAAGCCTTCATGGAACCTGAATGGATTCAAGCTATGCAAGAAGAGCTTCAACAGTTTGAGCTGAATAATGTATGGGAACTAGTTAAGTGTCCTGATCCATGGAAGCACAATATAATAGGCACCAAATGGATATACCGCAACAAGCAAGATGAGCATGGTCAAGTTGTCAGAAACAAAGCTCGTCTCGTTGCTCAAGGATATACTCAAGTGGAAGGCATTGACTTCGATGAAACATTTGCTCCTGTGGCTAGACTTGAAGCCATACGCATACTGCTGGCCTATGCAAATCATCATAACATACTTCTATATCAAATGGATGTGAAGAGTGCTTTTCTCAATGGCAAGATTGAAGAAGAAGTGTATGTTGCACAACCGCCTGGCTTTGAAGATCCAAAACATCCGGACATGGTATACAAGCTCAACAAGGCACTGTATGGCCTCAAACAAGCCCCTCGGGCCTGGTATGACACACTCAAATACTTCCTAAAGAGCAAAGGTTTCATACCTGGTTCCCTAGACCCCACTCTCTTCACGAAGACATATGATGGTGAACTGTTTGTGTGCCAAATATATGTGGATGACATTATCTTCGGCTGCACCAATCAAAAGTACAGTGAAGAGTTTGGATATATGATGTAAGAGCAATATTAGATGTCCATGATGGGGGAGCTGAAGTTCTTCCTCGGTCTTCAAATACGACAACAACGCAACGACATCTTCATATCTCAAGAGAAGTATCTCAAAGATTGCCTGAAGAAGTTCGGTATGCAAGACTGCAAAGGCTTCACAACACCAATGCCAGCCAAACATCATCTGGGTCCCGACGACAATGGTAAAGAGTTCGATCAAAAGGTATACCGCTCCATGATTGGTTCTTTGTGCATCTAGGCCAGATATTATGCTTAGTGTTTGCATGTGTGCTCGATTTCAAGCGGCACCAAAGGAGTCGCATCACTTAGCTGTGAAGCGAATTCTTCGATATTTGGCTCACACCCCAACTCTAGGATTATGGTATCCAAAGGGCTCAAAGTTTGATCTGGTTGGATTCTCGGATGCTGATTATGCTGGTGACAAAGTTGATCGCAAGTCTACATCAGGCACATGTCACTTTCTGGGACGATCACTTGTATGTTGGTCTTCAAAGAAACAGAACTGTGTATCTCTCTCCACTGCTGAATCTGAATACATTGCTGCTGGATCTTGCTGCGCTCAGCTTCTGTGGATGAAGCAAACACTCAAGGACTATGGCATTCATCTGAAGCAAGTGCCACTTTACTGCGACAACGAAAGTGCCATCAAGATCGCCAACAACCCAGTTCAGCACTCGAAGACAAAGCACATTGAAATTCGTCATCACTTTCTCAGAGATCATGTTGTGAAGGAAGATATTGATATCATACACGTCAACACTGAAGAGCAATTGGCAGATATCTTCACCAAGCCCTTGGATGAGAAGAGATTTTGCAAGTTACGGTGTGAGCTAAATATCCTGGAATCCTCAAATGTCCTGTGATCAGGCACACATCCTAACCCTTATGCATATTGATGACTTAGATGTGCAACACACGAAGTAAAGTATATCTTCAATCAATGAAGACATACATTCTAAGTGTGAAAACATTAATGTGGAATTAGACTTCGGAGCGCCACGATAATTGTGCGCCGTGTCTGGGTCTAATACTTCCTATACGGTGGGTAACGCCACCACCCAACGTTCTATTTTGGAAGTGTTTCACTCATGGCGTTACCTTGCAATGTCTTCACATTTGGTTTGGCTTCGATCTCAACATATCTTCATGATTATCTTCACTATGTTGATTATATATATATATTAGTGTTCTATCCTCTACAGCATTCACTTATAGCTATGTCTTCATTGTTGAATCTTTTGAACTAAGTGAATGTGATCGGACCCTAACCTCTCTATGCTTTCTATCTCAAATTCTATCTCTCCAAATCATATGCATTCTATTGAAACTGTCGAATGTCTTCTCTACGTCCTTGTCAGCAGAAGATACAGAGACAACCATTAAGTCTGTTTTCAATGCTCATTCCTCCACATGAAACCCGGAGAAGTAGGAACGACCACCCGACAATCAAGGCGTGCGTGGGACGTGGAACAAACCCCAAAATTCCGCATAATGGCCATGTGTTCCTCAGATGCGAATCGACAGGGGCACCTGTGTAATAGCGCAGTGCCACCCATGTACCTATAAATACACACTTCACAGCGGTCATTATCTCTTCTTCCACTCTCGCACGAACCCTAGCGCCACCGCTAGCCCCCGATGACGCCGGCGACGAAGCGCTTCGCTGCCGCAACCTCTCCGACGCCGTCTTCACGCCGACCACGGACATCGTCCTCTCCGCCGTCGCCGTAGGTGTCCTCCGTCGCCAAGTTAGGGCACGGAAGATCGAACTGCTCGGCCTCATCTTCCACTTCGTCTAGCAGTTCTTAGTGTGGTAAATAAAACTTCCTTTTTACAGCAGCGTTGATCCTATGGATTTGTCACTTTCTACCACAAGCAGTTTCTATTCACACAAGTTAGATCTCTCTCATACTGCATCTCATAACATGCCTAGTATATTCACTTATGCTTCACAAAGTAGTTAGATTCCTCACTTGTACTGATCTGTGGATTCGTACAAATCTGGAACCAACTCCTTATCTATGAGTGAATGTCTTCGCACGATGAGGTCAATGTCTTCTAAACTGATTTATCTTCAAAATCTTCTGAGAATGCATATGACCTCTTCCCCTTCCCTCGCACCTTAATGCTGTCACAGGTACATGTCCGTGGGAGAATCCTTTGGTTCTCATAGTCTGCATTCATTTGCAGAATTCTTACAGCATCACATTAATTCTCCCGAAGCCAGTTCTTGTTGGTCCAGCAAGCAAAAACCTTTGAAGCCTTTGAACGTGTTGAAGCCTTTCAAGTTAAAGTTTATGGCTTCAGAGAAAGCAGCAAGGAAGGGTGGCAGAAAGCGTCATGGAGAAACATCCAGAGATCTGCCAGATGAACTCTCAGAACTGTACAAGACAGATCCTGAAGAGGATTACAATCAGCGCAAGACCCGAATCCAATGGATTCGAAGATATTGGGCAGAACAATGGTTCAAATACCGATTTGTAACCCAGGAATATGCTGAGAAAAATGCCATCAAGAGACCGTGGGGAGACATCCTATACAAGAATCTTCTACCCAGGTCCAGAGATGAAGCCATTGCACAAGGCTTCTATCCCTGCATGGTCCATGGGCCACAGCCTGCTGATGCACACCCATCGTCACTACTATGGTGTCGTGACGACAATCTGTTCAAGCGCAACTTGCAGTTTACCCAGAACTCAGCGAAGCAGAACAAGAAGACTTTGGGGGTAGACTTCAACCCTGCTCCCTTAGCACCAAGGGCAGATGGCACACGACATGCAGAACCCAATGTCATCGGTCCTTTCTACAACCTTGAAGGCCTCATCACCCGCATCTTAGTTCAAGGGACTGCAGTGAATGAGCCTGCAGCCGACGCTGAATCAGATGAAGCGCCTGCAGCGCCGAAGACAAAGAAGCTGAAGAAGCCTAAAGCTTCAAAGCCTGCCCCTTCACCAAAAATCTCACGGGCGAAGCCACTAGCAACTGCACCTCCTGAAGACAGTGTGCAGTCCGAAGACTTATCTCGCATCTCCAAGCCCCAGAAGGTCAAGATGCCTCTGCCTCACACCGGACAAGAGCTAATTGCTGCTGTCATTCTGCGCAATGACGACATTGATCTGTCAAGTGATGAAGATCTAGCAGATGACGCTCTTGAGCAACTCATCAAGAGCAAAGAAGAAGCAGAAATCTTCAATGATCTGCCTCTCTTTGATGTGACCATCATCCACAACTTCATTGACGAGTGGTTTGACACGCCAAACATCAGCTTTGAAGATCTGCAGCTACCAATTGGCCTCAGTGTCGCCTTCCAAGGCGCCATTGCTTCAGAACTCGCTATTGCCCAGCGCATTGTTGAACTGAAGCAAAAGATTGACTATGAAAAGGCTTAGTTCAAGAAGCATATGGCCAAGCTCAGCGTGCAAGAAGTGAAGAACTTCAAGAGTATGATGCACGAGCTCAAGGAAGCCTTTGTAAAGAAACGTGCAGAAGCTCAGGGTTCGCATGCGCATGAAGACTCTAGCTGACAGATGTGTGCAAGCCTACAATGAGGCTGAGAAGCACAAGGCCCTTGGGCGTCCTGGCATCGACCCCAGGATGGCCGCAAAGAAGAAGAAGAAGCCTGCTACGGCTGAAACTGACGCACCAAGGCAGGAAGCAGTTCCGATTGTCTTCCCAACTAGACTGACTGGCTCGAAGCCAAAAAGCCGGTCAACCGCTTCAGAGCTCAAGAAGACAAGGACTGCTGAGGCTGAAGCCAGGAAGAGGAAACATTCTGAAGCCTCTCCAACTGCCCCCTCCAAGAAGAAGAGGAAGACCAAGAAAGATCGGGCTGCTCCCACAGAGCCCTTGATAGTTGAACCCATTTCTATGGTCTATCCTGAAGCTGAACGCCAACTGACTATCCATGAGCCTGCTTCCATAGAGGCTCATGAAGCTGAAGACTTTCCAGCAGCTGATCCCATCGCTGCTGAAGACATTGGTCAACATGACAATGTAGAAGATGGTGCAGTCCTTCCTCAGCTTGAAAACAGCGAACTCATCAGCATTGGTCATCCACTGACGCCAATTGCATAGGATGCTTCATGGGCAGATCGCCCACAAGAGGAAGAAGACTATGAGGCCCAGCCCACTCCAACTCCACAGGCGTCGCCCACGTTGCACAGGCTTCGCAAAGGTCCAAGGCCTCAAATCTCTGTTGAAGACAATCCGGCTGCATCAGCCGCGGAAGAAGAAGTCCCACAAGTCCCCCTGTCCCACCAAGAAGCAGTTCTCAAGGAGAAAGTGCTTGTGACCGACCCTCCAGCTCGTCAAGTGGAGGATGAACATCTTGAGGCTGCCACAACCACCAATGAAGCTAATGTGGAGCCCTCCCCAATGGAAGAAGAAGACAGCGAAGCCACTGATCCCATCACTTCTGTTCCTGAGTCTGCTACCGGTCCCCAGTTCGACTATCATGTTGAGCACAGGCCTCAGGTACAGAAGCCAATCCCAAGATTGCCAAGGTTCCCAGGTCCTGCATCAGCACCTAGCTCCTTCAATATCAATGGCTTCAGGGCAGACAACACATTCTTTGATAGCTCCAGGAACCCCTACTCAAGGGAAATGATATCATCTGATCGGTTCTGGAGCTATCCTTAGCGAAGCTATTACTCATGCATTCTTTACAACCAAGGTTGCATCTTCCCACACAAGCGCCTTGACATTGAAGCCATAGCTGGTCTGCCCTGTCTGGAAGAAGCTTTGGATTGCTTCAAGGAAGTTGGACTGCTGCCGTTCGTTATTGACCAAGACCATTGGAATGAAGAGCTGCTGCTCCAATTCTATGCCACACTTCACATCCGCGGGTACAGCAGAGATCCGAAGACTTGGGTCCTGGAGTGGATGACCGGAAACGTTCATCATGAAGCCAATGCATTTGACATCATTGAGCTCACTGGTTTGCCCACTCCTGGCGATCTCTACGAACATGGCTGTCAGCTGCATAGTGAAGCTATTGAGAGCATCTTTAAGAGGCCGGAACCTGATATGAGTTAGATGCTCAGCATGATGAAGCCATTGCCCCAAGATGCTGCTTATCCAACAGAATTCTTCGTTGAAGACCTTGAGTATCTGCCAAAAACCATCTATCACATCATCAGGCGAACTCTTTGGCCCATCAAAGGGCACTCTCCAAATGCCAAGCTTGAGGATGCAATGAAGACTTTGGTCTTCTATATTCTTCATGGAAAATGCTTCAATGCACAGGACTTATTCATCCGCCAACTTGCTGCATCAGGCTCTGATCTGTTTGGCTTGAAGTTCTACGCCCCATGGGCAATGCGGCTAATTAAACTTCACTCTGATATCTCATATCAGCCATCTGCTCGCAATCATAGGATTTTTCTGCCTGATGTGGATATCTCTACTGAAGCCATCTATCCTGAGCCTGCAAAGGAACCTCTAAGTCTTCAGAATGCAGAGCATCAGAGTTTCTCACAGAACATTGAAGGAGTTGAAGCAGTCACTCGGGTGTATCCTTTGGCTGGCACTAGACGTGCACCACACCCTGCGTCTACTGAAGCCACTGATAGTACAACTGCTCCAAGACCCAAGAAGTGCACTCATGTTCTCAACGACCGAGAGCTTCTTATGGCTCTTCATCAGAAACAGGATAGGCATCATGACTGGCTGAAGCGTCAGATGAAAAGCCTCTTGGTGGATGTTAATCGCATTCGCAATCTTGCCACCAAGAATGCTTTCGTTGCCCATGAAACATGTCACCGCACATGGAAAGGGCTAACGATGATGTGTTCTGAAGATGATCTCCAAGAGGATGGCTTCACTGAGCGATTCAAGTTTGACTCCACACCTCCTCGAAGAGCTGTGCTGCTAGGAACTCCATCCCTTGAAGACTCTGAATTCTCTTCATCTGCTGCAACAGTGACTGCCAGAGTTATCGAGGATGAAGATGATGCTACTTCACCACCACCTCCTTCAGCACGCGTCAACTCTGCTCCAAGCTCTTCAGCACCGCCAAACACCACCAACGACCCTGCTACTTCACCTACTCTGCATGGGAACGAGTAGATGCTCTATGTCTTCAAACCTTTTTGGTCCTTACTGACAAAAGGGGGAGAAGCATATGAGGTTGATAGTCTTCAAGCGGGTCCATATGGGCGGGTGCTTTATATTTTGCTTCGTGCTTACAACTCTCGTTTTGCTACATTTGGTTCTTTGAGTTGTAACACTTAAACTCGATGGTCGTCTACTACTTATCTGCCACTTTATTTTGCGATGATAAATTCCGCATGTGCGACGATAAATTCCGCACTTAGATCATTCTGCAGACGTCCATTTTCCATTATGCATTGTCATTATCTTCATATACTTTCACATGCATAGTGGATTGTCATCATAAGTTGAAGTGGATCTCCACAAGTACAACCTGCCATGTGCATTTGCATTCCAAAAGCAAATTACTTATATGCACATCTTCAGGGGGAGCCCTTGCAACTTATGAAGACAATTTCTTATCCTTTACAATTTCATAGATTATATTCCCCGTTGAAAACTTCAACTAGTTTGTCATCAATCACCAAAAAGGGGGAGATTGTAAGTGCATCTAGTGCCACCCCTAGTTGGTTTTTGAGTATTGATGACAAACCTAGTTGAGGGACTAATGTGTTTATGAGAATTGCAGGATAACACAGGTAGAAGTCCCTCATTGATTCGGTTTTCCTACCAGAGATGACCCCTAAAAATGTATGAAGACATTGAAGTCAAAGGTGGTATATGAAGATATTCACATTGAAGACTATGACAAGAGAAGACACCACATGAAGCCTATGGAGCTCGAAGACTTAGATCTTTCGTGGTTCTTTTTCTTTTGTGTTGAGTCATAGGAACCACCGTTCTGTTAAGTGGGGTCCAAGAGAACCAGTCAGAATGACTGAAGTGATGCCTAACCAAAACCTATGTCTTCGAGTGAAGACTATAAGAGCGAATCTTGTCCAGAGTCGGACAAGTCAGCTTTGCTTGCAGCCCAAGTAAAGTTGCCATGTGAGTTTGAAATCTGACCGTTGGGACACGTGTCAGTTTCTTAGTGACCCAGGGTCATTTCGGACAAATCAGGTCGGGTTGCCAAGTGGCTATAAATAGCCCACCCCCTACAACCATAAACGGTTGGCTGCTCAGATTCAGAGTACGACTTTTGTCGTTTGAGAGCAACCCACCTCGAAGCCTTTGAGAGAGAATTCCTTGCGAGGATAAAGCCCTAACCACCCAGAGCCAAAGAGAATTGGGCATCACTTAAGTCTTCTTGTTTGTGTGATCTGAAGACTTATTACACTTGAGGACCGTGCATCCTCCAGCCGGTTAGGCATCGCGTTCTGAGCATCCAAGAGACATTGTGGATTGCCGGTGAACGGAGTCTGTGAAGGTTTGGGAGTCTACCTTGAAGACTTACCAGAGTGATTGGGCGAGGTCTATGTGACCTTAGCTCAAGGGGAATACGGTGAGGACTGGGTGTCCTGAGCTGCGTGTTCAGGACTAGGTGTCCGGGACTGTGTGTCCTAAGGTTTAAATACCTAGCCGCCCTAACCAGACGTATAGTTGTCACAGCAACTGGAACTGGTCCAACAAATGATTGTCTTCAGCGTGTCACTGGTTTCATCTTCCCTTCCCTTTACTTACTGTTGCTCCTTGTGAAGTCATTGTATGTTTGCACTATCTTTTGTCTTCACTGAGTGACTGCATGTTCTGTATGGCTTCATAATATCTTCCTACCTGATCCTTACTACATTGCTGCTATTAAGTCATTATGCTTTCACTTTATTGAATACTTGACTATGGGTTGCCTAGTGTAGTCTACCTTCCGCTGCATGGTAATAGGTTTATTTCTATCGTTTGTCTTCATAACTTCCATGTTTTGAAGACTTTCATAAAAATCGCCTATTCACCCCCCCTCTAGTCAATATAATGCACTTTCACAGTGTTTATCTGACTCCTTTAGGGATCGCACTAGTTTGGGTTTGATGCCGCTCATTATCAGGCCATTGGCCCGCTCGACTTGACCGTTTGTTTGAGGGTGATATACGAAGGCGTAATCGACCTTGATGCCCATGTTAGCGCACCAATTTTTACCTCATCGGCTATGAAGTTAGAGCCATTGTCAGTAATAATGTTGTGCGGGACACCATAACGGTGTACGACACCAGATATAAAGTCTATTACCGGCCCGGCTTCAGTAGTTTTTACTGGTTTGGCCTCTATCCACTTAGTGAATTTATCCACCATGACCAGTAAATATTTCTTCTTATGGCTTCCCCCTTTAAGGGGTCCGGCCATGTCTAGCCCCCAGACCACGAAAGGCCAGGTAATGGGGATAGTTCTTAAGGCAGTAGGAGGCATATGGCTTTGATTGGCGAAGAGCTGGCATCCTACACAACGTTGTACAAGGGCCTGTGCATCTGCTCGGGCCGTGGGCCAGAAGAAGCCTGTACGAAAGGCTTTGCTTACAAGGGCCCGAGCTGCAATGTGACGGCCGCTGAGGCCAGCATGTATTTCGGCCAAGAGCTACTGCCCCTCCTCTTCGGAGATACATCTTTGAAGAACTCCACTAGTGCTTTTCTTGTAGAGTTCTCTTTTGTGAACTTTGTAGGCCTTGGAGCGTCGTACTATGCGACGAGCGTCATTCAAATCATTAGGTAGCTCCTGCCTATTAAGGTAGGCCAAGAAGGGTTTGGTCCATGGAGCAATAACCGCCATGATTACATGAGCGGAAGGCGTCGGCTAAGTGCCCGAGCCCCCGATGATATCCGAATCGTGTTCGGCATCCGGGGGTGTGATCGGCGCCGGACTGGTATTTCCGCTCTCATCTTGCCATACCACAGATGGCTTGAAAAGCCTTTCCAAAAAGGTGTTAGGCGGGACGGGGTCACGTTTAGGGCCCATTCGAGCAAGGATGTGTGCTGCTTGATTACTATCTCGAGCCACATGATGAAACTCGAGCCCCTCAAATCGAGCTGATATTCTAAGTAGGACATTGAAGTAGGCCGCCATCTTTGGATCTTTTGTGTTGAATTCTCCATTTATTTGAGATATCGCGAGGTTTGAATCCCCATGCACCTCAAGGCGTTGTATGCCCATAGAAACGGCCATCCGGAGTCCATGCAGGAGCGCCTCATATTCAACCACATTATTGGAGTCCATATACATGATTTGTAATACATAACGGACTGTGTCCCCTATAGGGGATGTTAGGATGACACCAGCTCCCAATCCGGCTAATATTTTGGAGCTGTCGAAGTACATCACCCAGTTGGAGTATGTGCTGTACTCTTTGGGGAGTTCAACTTCTGTCCATTCGGCGACAAAGTTGGCCAACACCTGAGATTTAATAGCTCGACGTGGCTTGTATGTTATTTCAAATGGTAAGAGCTCGATAGCCCATTTGGCAATGCGGCCGGTGGAGTCACGATTGTTTATGATGTCATTGAGTGGCACTTCAGAGGCCACCATGATCGAGCACTCTTGAAAGTAGTGCCGCAGTTTTCAAGATGCCATGAAGACCGCATACGCTATCTTTTGGTAATGCGGGTATCGGGATTTGCATGGTGTAAGGACCGCCGATACATAGTATACTATTTTTTGGAGTGGGAATTTGTGTCCCTTTTCCTCTCGTTCGACAACGTGCACAACGCTCACTACCTAGTGAGTTGCTGATATGTACAGTAGCATAGGTTCACCGACGTTTGGTGCGGCAAGGATTGGGTTATTTGCTAACAAAGTTTTTATTTCTTCCAACCCGACCGTTGCCGCATCCGTCCACTCGAAGTGATCGGTACGTTGGAGCAGGCGATAAAGTGGAAGTGCCTTTTCTCCCAATCTGAAGATAAAGCACCTCAAGGCTGCCACACACCCAGCTAGTTTTTGGACCTGCATTAGGTCTGTTGGTGTTGCCAATTGCGACAAGGCTCAGATTTTGGCTGGATTTGCTTCGATTCCTCTATTGGAAACAATGAACCCGAGCATCTTTCCGGCCAGGATGTCGAAAATGCATTTTTCCGGATTGAGCCATATGTCATATGTTCGGAGGTTGTCGAATGTGAGGCACAAGTCGTCCACCAATGATTCGACATGTTTAGTTTTGATGACTACATCATCTACATATACCTCCACTATCTTGCCAATTTGTTTTTCCAGGCATTTTTGAATCATGCATTGGTAGGTGGCGCCAACATTTTTGAGTCCGAAAGGCATAGTGTTGAAGCAGAAAGGCCCATATGGGATGATGAATGCCGTTGTGGCTTGATCAGATTCCCTCATCTTAGTTTGATGGTATCCGGAGTATGCATCGAGGAAGCACAGTGAATCATGTCCTGCAGTTGCATCAATGATTTAGTCAATGCGGGGTAGTGGGAAGGGGTCCTTAGGGCAGGCCTTGTTTAGGTCTTTGAAATTGACACAAAGGCGCCAGGATTTATCCTTCTTTGGCACCATGACCAGGTTTGCTAGCCAGTCCGGGTGTTTGATCTCTCCGATAAACCTGGCTTCAAGTAGTTTGGCTAGCTCCTCCCCCATGGCTTGTCGCTTGGGTTTGGAAAATCGCCGCAATTTGCTTGACTGGTTTAAAGCCTTTTATTATATTGAGTCTGTGTTCGGCCAGTCTGCGTGGGATTCCTGGCATATCCGAAGGATGCTAGGCAAAGATGTCCCAATTTTCGCGCAAAAATGCTCTTAAAGCGGCATCGGTAGTTGGATCTAGCTATGCTCCAATGGCTGAAGTTTTATTAGGATCCGTTGGATGTACTTGAAATTTGACTATTTCATCTGTTGGTTTAAAGGAAATGGATTTGGGCCTCTTGTCGAGGATTACATCGTCCTTGTCCACTGTAGAGCGCAGAGTGGTCAATTCCTCGGCCGTAAGGGCCTCAGATAGCGCCTCGAGGGCTAGGGATGTAGTTTTGTTTTCGGCGCGGAGTGCTATATCCAGATCACTGGTGATAGTGATAACTCCGTTGGGCCCTGACATTTTGAGCTTCATGTACCCGTAATGGGGTATGGCTTGAAAGCATATGAATGCTTCTCGCCCTAACAGGGCGTGATATCAGATGTGGAAAGGTGCCACGTGGAAGAGCAACTCTTCGGACCTATAGTTCTCCGACATGCCGAATATGACATCGAGTTTGATCCTCCCCGAGCTTATTACTTCTCGACTGGGGATGATGCCTCGGAAAGTGGTGCCGCTTTGCTCAACGCGACTTTTGTCCATCTGCATTTTTTGGAGCGTATCTTCATAGATGAGGTTCAATCCGCTGCCACCGTCCATGAGTACTTTGGTGAGCCAAATGAAGGAAATATGCCCTAGAGGCAATAATAAAGTTGTTATTTATATTTCCTTATATCATGATAAATGTTTTTTATTCATGCTAGAATTGTATTAACCGGAAACTTAGTACATGTGTGAATACATAGACAAACAGAGTGTCACTAGTATGCCTCTACTTGACTAGCTCGTTAATCAAAGATGGTTAAGTTTCCTAGCCATAGACATGAGTTGTCATTTGATGAACGGGATCACATCATTAGAGAATGATGTGATTGACTTGACCCATCCGTTAGCTTAGCACTTTGATCGTTTAGTTTATTTCTATTGCTTTCTTCATAACTTATACATGTCCCTATGACTATGAGATTATGCAACTCCCGAATACCGGAGGAACACTTAGTGTGCTATCAAACATCACAATGTAACTGGGTGATTATAAAGATGCTCTACAGGTGTCTCTGATGGTGTTTGTTGAGTTGGCATAGACCGAGATTAGGATTTGTCACTCCGATTGTCTGAGAGGTATCTCTGGGCCCTCTCGGTAATGCACATCACTATAAGCCTTGCAAGCAATGTGACTAATAAGTTAGTTGTGGGATTTTGCTTATAGAACGAGTAAAGAGACTTTCTGGTAACGAGATTGAACTAGGTATGATGATACCGATGATCGAATCTCGGGCAAGTAACATACCGATAACAAAGGGAACGACGTATGTTGTTATGCGGTTCGAACGATAAAGATCTTCGTAGAATATGTAGGAGCCAATATGGGCATCCAGGTTCTGCTATTGGTTATTGATCAAAGAGATGTGTCGGTCATTTCTACATAGTTCTCGAACCCGTAGGGTCCGCACGCTTAACGTTCGTTGACGATATAGTATTATATGAGTTATGTATGTTGGTGACCGAATGTTGTTCGGAGTCCCAGATGAGATCACGGACATGACGAGGAACTCCGGAATGGTCCGGATATAAAGATTTATATATGGGATAATAGTGTTTGGTCTCCGGAAGGGTTCCGGGACTCACCGGAAGGGGTTCCGGATGTTTCTCGAAATGTTTGGGTACGAGAACACTTTATTTGGCCCAAAGGGGAAGCCCACAAGGTTTTTGTAAAGCGCAAAATGAAGTTTTGTGGAGTCCAAGGGCCAGACGCCAAGGTCCCTGGCATCTAGGTCCAGATGCCGGGAACCCTGGCGTGTGGTCCTGGAGTCCAAGAAGGACTCTTTCCTTTTGGGTGAAACCAACTTTGTGTAGGCTTTTACTCCAAGTTTCAACCCCGAGGCTCAACATATAAATAGAGGGGTTGGGCTAGCACCCAAGACACATCAAGAAACACCAAGTCGTGTGCCGGCATGTAACGCCCACGATGCGGCTATATCTCCCACGTGTCGAGGCACGACTTAGAGGCATAACCGCATGGTGGTTTTGTCACAAGAGGGTTAATCTTCACACAATCCCATGTACTGAATAAGAAAGGGATAAAGAGTTGGTTTACAATCGCCACTTCACACAAATAACAAGTTAAAGATACATCATCCAGAGTACAATCAAGGTCTGACTACGGAACCAAAATAAAAGAAGACAACCCCAAATGCTAGATCCCCGATCGTCCCAACTAGGCACCACTACTGATCATCCGGAAAAGACACATAAAAACGACCAATATCTTCATCAAACTTTCACTTGAGCTCGGTTGCGTCACCTGCACTGCTATCATCGGCACCTGCAACTATTTTGGAAGTATCCGTGAGTCACGAGGACTCAGCAATATCAAAACCCTCGCGGTCAAGACTATTTAAGCTTATGGGTAGGATGGTAGCAATGAGGTGGAGTTGTAGCAAGCACTAAGCAAATATGGTGGCTAACATACACAAATAAGAGTAAGATGAGAAGCTACGCAAAAGTGATCAAGAAGTGATCCTGAAACTACTTACGTTCAAACATAACCCAAAATCGTGTTCACTTCCCGGACTCCGCCGAAAAGAGACCTTCACAGCTACTCACGTGGTTGATTCATTTTAATTAAGTCAAGTGTCAAGTTTTCTACAACCGGATATTAACAAATTCCCATCTGCCACATAACCGCGGGCACGGCTCTCAAAAGTTTAAACCCTGTAGGGGTGTTCCAACTTAGCCCATCACAAGCTCTCACGATCAACGAAGGATATTCCTTCTCCCAGAATGACTCGGTCAGACTCGGAATCCCGGTTACAAGACATTTCGACAATGGTAAAACAAGACCAGCAAGACCGCCCAAATGCGCTGACAAATCCCGATAGGAGCTACACATATCTCGTTCTCAAGGCACACCGGATGAGACATCCTACAAGTAAAACTAGCCCTCAAGTTTCCCCAAGGTGGCCCCGCAGTCTACTCAGTTCGGCCCAACACTTAGAGAAGCACTGGCCTGGGGGGGGGGTTAAATAAAGATGACCCTCGGGAGCGCTACTCCCAAGGAAAAATTAATAGGTGGTGGTGGCAAATGTTAAAACCATGGTTGGGCCTTGCTGGAGGAGTTTTATTCAAAGCGAACTGTCAAGGGGGTCCCATAACCCCAACCGCGTTAGGAACGCAAAATCAAGGAACATAACACCGGCATGACAAAAACTAGGGCGACAAGAGTGGAACAAAACACCAGGCAAAAGGCCGAGGCTTCCACCCTTTACCAAGTATATATATGCATTAATTAAAATAAGAGATATATGATATCCCAACATATCCATGTTCCAACCTGGAACAAACTCCAACTTCACCTGCAACTAACAACGCTATAAGAGGGGCTGAGCAAAGCGGTAACATAGCCAAACAACGGTTTGCTAGGAAGGTGGGTTAAAGGCTTGACATGGCAATATGGGAGGCATGATAAACAAGTGGCAGGTAGCGCGACATAACGATAGAGCGAACAACTAGCAAGCAAAGATAGAAGTGATATTGAGGGTAATGGTCATCTTGCCTGGGATCCTGCAAGGAATTGAAGAACGAGTCCATGAAGAAGACAAACGGACATAGTCGAACAGATCCTCACAAACGCAACGTTACCGAAACTATCAAGAAGAAGCAACACCGGAAAGAAGGAAACAAGATGGTAAACAACCATCACATGAACATGACATGATGCGCAACCAAGTATGATGCATGACCTGTTTAAAGAGGCATGGCATGGCAAAGTGCAAAAAACAATACTACAAATTAAGTGGAGCTCAACATGCAACAAGTTGCATATTGACGGGACACCACATTCAAGTTCTTTAGTTTGCTCCATTTATGCTACTCAACAATATTAAATGTTGTTAAACATGGCAAGAGGTGAAGCCTAAGTGAACTATCTATTTTAGATTTGGTACTGTTATGTCCTAAAGCATATTTTACTATTATTTAATAGTAAAACAAAGTGCACCATGTTAATCTATGCATTTTTCTACCCCATTTACATATAAAGTTTAAAACCGACCTATGGCTAATTAGTTATGAAACAAAACAATTTAACATGTCATTTAAGCAAATTTAAAAAAACATAATTTTAAAAATTTTAAACATGGATGAAAGTTGGAAATGTAGAAACTAGACAAAAATCTAAGCATTTTTCATATATAATTTGTTTTAAACCGATGCATGGTTAAGAAGTTATTATATGCATGATGCTTAGGGGGTTTTCTGCAAATCTGGTCTCTCTAGATAAATAGACAAATCATTCCGCGAAAAAAACACGAATCGGGCCGAATCTGGGATAGCCCAATAGTGCATAGGGTGAGGGCGTTGGATCTGATGCTCACTAGGCCTCATGGGCCGGCTCGGTGGGTAGGCAAGACGAGGGCTGGGCCTTGGCCAGCGAGGCGGAGAGCGCGCTGGGCCTGGAGGCTGCTGGCTCATGCACTGGAGCTGGTCAAGGCACGCGGTTGGTCGAAGCGGCAAGGAGTCAGGGGCTCGGTGCGACGGCGCTCTCCGGCAAGGGCGGCGACGGCGCGAGGAGGCAAGGCGAGACGGGAGGCCTGGGCGGATCTGGCCAGGGGGACCTGTCAGGGAACGTAGTAATTTCAAAAATTTCCTACGCAAACACAAGATCATGGTGATGTATAGCAACGAGAGGGGAGAGTGTTATCTACGTACCCTCGTAGACCAGAAGCGGAAGCGTTAGCACAACGCGGTTGATGTAGTCGTACGTCTTCACGGCCCGACCGATCAAGCATCGAAACTACGGCAATTCCGAGTTCTAGCACACGTTCAGCTCGATGACGATCCCCGAAGTCCGATCCAGCAAAGTGTCGGGGAAGAGTTCCGTCAGCACGACGGTGTGGTGACGATCTTGATGTTCTACCGTCGCAGGGCTTTGCCTAAGCACCGCTACAATATTATCGAGGATTATGGTGGAGGGGGGCACCACACACGGCTAAGAGAACGATCACGAAGATCAACTTGTCTGTCTATGGGGTGCCCCTTGGCCACGTATATAAATGAGTGGAGGAGGGGGGAGAGGGCCGCCCCTATGGCGCGCCCTGGAGGAGTCCTACTCCCACCGGGAGTAGGATTCCCCCCCGCCCCTTCCAAGTAGTAGGAGTAGGAGTCAAGGCAAGGGAAGGGAGAAGAGAAGGAAGGAGGGGGCGCGGCCCCTCCCCCTAGTCCAATTCGGACTAGGCCTTGGGGGGCGCCCAACCTCTCCTCTCTCTTTCCCCTAAAGCCCAATAAGGCCCATATACTCCCCGACGAATTCTCGTAACTCTCCGGTACTCCAAAAAACACGCGAATCACTCGGAACCTTTCCGATGTCCGAATATAGTCGTCCAATATATCGATCTTTACGTCTCGACCATTTCGAGACTCCTTGTCATGTCCCCAATCTCACCCGGGACTCCGAACTCCTTCGGTATATCAAAACTCATAAACTCATAATATAACTATCATCGAAACCTTAGGCGTGCGGACCCTACGGGTTCAAGAACAATGTAGACATGACCGAGACACGTCTCCGGTCAATAACCAATAGCAGAACCTCGATGCTCATATTGGCTCCCACATATTCTACGAAGATCTTTATCGGTCAGACCACATAACAACATACGTTGTTCCCTTTGTCATCGGTATGTTACTTGCCCGAGATTCGATCGTCGGTGTCCCAATACCTAGTTCAATCTCGTTACCGACAAGTCTCTTTACTCGTTCTGTAATACATCATCCTGCAACTAACTCATTAGTTGCAATGCTTGCAAGGCTTAAGTGATGTGCATTACCGAGAGGGCCCAGAGATACCTCTCCGACAATCGGAGTGACAAATCCTAATCTCGAAATACGCCAACCCAACAAGTACCTTCGGAGACACCTGTAGAGCACCTTTATAATCACCCAGTTACGTTGTGATGTTTGGTGCCACACAAAGTGTTCCTCCGGTAAATGGGAGTTGCATAATCTCATAGTCATAGGAACATGTATAAGTCATGAAGAAAGCAATAGCAACAAACTAAACGATCAAGTGCTATGCTAACGGAATCGGTCAAGTCAATCACATCATTCTCCTAATGATGTGATCCCGTTAATCAAATGACAACTCATGTCTATGGTTAGGAAACATAACCATCTTTGATCAACGAGCTAGTCAAGTAGAGGCATACTAGTGACACTCTGTTTGTCTATGTATTCACACATGTATTATGTTTCCGGTTAATACAATTCTAGCATGAATAATAAACATTTATCATGATATAAGGAAATAAATAATAACTTTATTATTGCCTCTAGGGCATATTTCCTTCAGTCTCCCACTTGCACTAGAGTCAATAATCTAGTTCACATCGCCATGTGATTTAACATCAATAGTTCACATCATCATGTGATTAACACCCATAGTTCACATTGACATGTGACCAACACCCAAAGGGTTTACTAGAGTCAATAATCTAGTTCACATCGCTATGTGATTAACACCCAAAGAGTACTGAGGTGTGATCATGTTTTGCTTGTGAGAGAAGTTTAGTCAACGGGTCTGCCACATTCAGATCCGTAAGTATTTTGCAAATTTCTATGTCAATAATGCTCTGCATGGAGCTACTCTAGCTAATTGCTCCCACTTTCAATATGTATCCAGATTGAGACTTAGAGTCATCTGGATCAGTGTCAAAGCTTGCATCAACGTAACCCTTTACGATGAACCTTTTGTCACCTCCATAATCGAGAAACATATCCTTATTCCACTAAGGATAATTTTGACCAATGTCCAGTGATCTACTCCTAGATCACTATTGTACTCCCTTGCCAAACTCAGGGCAGGGTATACAATAGGTCTGGTACACAGCATGGCATACTTTATAGAACCTATGGCTGAGGCATAGGGAATGACTTTCATTCTCTCTCTATCTTCTGTCGTGGTCGGGTTTTGAGTCTTACTCAACTTCACACCTTTGTAACATAGGCAAGAAATCCTTCTTTGACTGTTCCATTTTGAACTACTTCAAAATCTTGTCAAGGTATGTATTCATTGAAAAAACTTATCAAGTGTCTTGATCTATCTCTATAGATCTTGATGCTCAATATGTAAGGAGCTTCACCGAGGTCTTTCTTTGAAAAACTCCTTTCAAACATTCCTTTATGCTTTGCGGAATAATTCTACATTATCTCCGATCAACAATATGTCTTTCCCATATACTTATCAGAAATGTTGTAGTGCTCCCACTCACTTTCTTGTAAATACAGGCTTCACCGCAAGTCTGTATAAAACTATATGCTTTGATCAACTTATCAAAGCGTATATTCCAACTCCGAGATGCTTGCACCAGTCCATAGATGGATCGCTGAAGCTTGCATATTTTGTTAGTACCTTTAGGATTGACAAAATCTTCTGGTTGCATCATATACAACTCTTCTTCAATAAATCCTTTAAGGAATGCAGTTTTGTTTATCCATTTGCCAGATTTCATAAAATGCGGCAATTGCTAACATGATTCGGACATACTTAAGCATAGATACGAGTGAGAAACTCTCATCGTAGTCAACACCTTGAACTTGTCAAAAACCTTTTTGCGACAATTCTAGCTTTGTAGATAGTAACACTACTATTAGCGTCCGTCTTCCTCTGAAGATCCATTTAATCTCAATGCCTCACCAATCATTGGGCAAGTCAATCAAAGTCCATACTTTGTTCTCATACATGGATCTCATTTCAGATTTCATGGCCTCAAGCCATTTCACGGAATCTGGGCTCATCGTCGCTTCCTCATAGTTCGTAGGCTCGTCATGGTCAAGTAACATGACCTCCAAACAGGATTACCGTACCACTCTGGTGCGGATCTCACTCTGGTTTACCTACGAGGTTCCGTAGTAACTTGATCTGAAGTTACATGATCATCATCATTAGCTTCCTCACTAATCGGTGTAGTAGTCACAGGAACAGATTTCTGTGATGAACTACTTTCCAATAAGGGAGCAGGTACAGTTACCTCATCAAGTTCTACTTTCCTCCCACTCACTTCTTTCGAGAGAAACTCCTTCTCTAGAAAGGATCCATTCTTAGCAACGAATATATTGCCTTCGGATCTGTGATAGAAGGTGTACCCAACATTTTCTTTTGGGTATCCTATGAAGACGCACTTCTCCGATTTGGGTTAGAGCTTATCAGGTTGAAACTTTTTCACATAAGCATTGCAACCTCAAACTTTAAGAAACGACAGCTCAGGTTTCTTGCCAAACCATAGTTCATACAGTGTCATCTCAACGGATTTAGATTGTGCCCTATTTAACGTGAATGTAGCTGTCTCTAATGCATAACCCCAAAACGATAGCGGTAAATCTGTAAGAGACATCATAGATCGCACCATATCAAGTAAAGTACGATTACGACGTTCAGACACACCATTACACTGTGGTGTTCTAGGTGGCATGAGTAGTCAAACTATTTCACATTGTTTTAACTGAAGGCCAAACTCGTAACTCAAATATTTTACTTCTGCCATCACATCGTAGAAACTTTTATTTTTGTTATGATGATTCTCCACTTCACTCTGAAATTCTTTGAACTTTTCAAATATTTCAGACTTGTATTTCATCAAGTAGATATACTCATATCTGCTCAAATCATCTGTGAAGATCAGAAAATAATGATACCTGCTGCGAGCTTCAATATTCATCGGACCACATACATCAGTATGCATGATTTCCAACAAATCTATTGCTTGCTGCATTGTTCCGGAGAACGGAGTCTTAGTCATCTTGCCGATGAGGCATGGTTCGTAAGCATCAACTGATTCATAATCAAGTTATTCCAAAAGTCCATCAGCATGGAGTTTCTTCATGCGCTTTACACCAATATGACCTAAACGGTAGTGCCACAAATAAGTTGCACTATCATTATTAACTTTGCATCTTTTGGTTTCAATATTATGAATATGTGTATCACTACGATCGAGATCCAATGAACCATTTTCATTGGGTGTGTAACCATATATGTAAACAGAACAACAATTTATTCTCTTACTTAAATGAATAACTGTATTGCAATAAACATGATCAAATCATATTCATGCTCAACGCAAACACCAAATAACA
Source organism: Triticum aestivum (assembly GCF_018294505.1). NCBI lineage: Eukaryota > Viridiplantae > Streptophyta > Magnoliopsida > Poales > Poaceae > Triticum > Triticum aestivum. Next base: position 330,137,369 of record NC_057806.1, on the reverse strand, counting down.
CTTATTTAGGTTCAACACTAATCCCGAAAGTATAGGGAGTGTGTGATGATGATCATATCAATCTTGGAACCACTTCCAACACACATCGTTACTTCACCCTTAACTAGTCTCTGTTCATTCTGCAAATCCCGTTTCGAGTTACTACTCTTAGCAACTGAACTAGTATCAAATACTGAGGGGTTGCTATAAACACTAGTAAAGTACACATCAATAACATGTATATCAAATATACCTACGTTCACTTTGCCAACCTTCTTATCCGCCAATAACTTGGGGTAGTTCCGCTTCCAGTGACCAATCCCTTTGCAGTAGAAGCACTCAGTTTCAGGCTTAGGTCCAGACTTGGGTTTTTCACTTGAGCAGCAACCTGCTTGCCGTTCTTCTTGAAGTTTCCCTTTCTGACCTTTGTCCCTTTACTTGAAACTAGTGGTTTTGTTTACCATCAACACTTGATGCTTTTCTTGATTTCTACCTTCATCGATTTCAGCATCACGAAGAGCTTGGGAATCGTTTCTATTATCCCTTGCATATTATAGTTCATCACGAAGTTCTACTAACTTGGTGATGGTGACTAGAGAATTCTGTCAATCACTATTTTATCTAGAAGATTAACTCCCACTTGATTCAAGCGATTGTAGTACCCAGACAATCTGAGCACATGCTCACTGCTTGAGCTATTCTCCTCCATCTTTTAGCTATAGAACTTGTTGGAGACTTCATATATCTCAACTCGGGTATTTGCTTGAAATATTAATTTCAACTCTTGGAACATCTCATATGATCCATGATGTTCAAAACGTCTTTGAAATCCCGATTCTAAGCTGTTAAGCATGGTGCACTAAACTATCAAGTAGTCATCATATTGAGCTAGCCAAACGTTCATAACGTCTGCATCTGCTCCTGCAATAGGTTTGTCACCTAGCAGTGCATCAAGGACATAATTCTTCTGTGTAGCAATGAGGATAATCCTCAGATCATGGATCCAATCCGCATCATTGCTACTAACATCTTTCAACTTAGTTTTCTCTAGGAACATATCAAAAATAAAACAGGGGAGCTAAACGCGAGCTATTGATCTACAACATCGATATGCTAATACTACCAGGACTAATTTCATGATAAATTTAAGTTCAATTAATCATATTACTCAAGAACTCCCACTTAGATAGACATCCCTCTAATCCTCTAAGTGATCACGTGATCCAAATCAACTAAACCATGTCCGATCATCACGTGAGATGGAGTAGTTTCAATGGTGAACATCAATATGTTGATCATATCTACTATATGATTCACGCTCGACCTTTCGGTCTCCGTGTTCCGAGGCCATATCTGTTATATACTAGGCTCGTCAAGTTTAACCTGAGTATTCCGTGTGTGCAACTATTTTGCACCCGTTGTATTTGAACGTAGAGCCTATCACACCCGATCATCACGTGGTGTCTCAGCACGAAGAACTTTCGCAACGGTGCATACTCAGGGAGAACACTTATACCTTGATAATTTAGTGATAGATTATCTTATAAAGCTACCGCCGAACTAAACAAAATAAGATGTATAAAACATAAACATCACATGCAATCATAATATGTGACATGATATGGCCATCATCATCTTGTGCCTTTGATCTCCATCTCCAAAGCATCGTCATGATCTCCATCATCACCGGCATGACACCATGATCTCCATCATCTTGATCTATATCAATGTGTCGTCACATGGTTGTCTCGCCAACAATTGCTCTTACAACTATTGCTATCGCATAGCGATAAAGTAAAGCAATTATTTGGCGCTTGCATCTTATGCAATAGAGAGATAACCATAAGGCTTTTGCCTGTTGCCGATAACTTAAACAAAACATGATCATCTCATACAACAAGTTATATCTCATCACGTCTTGACCATATCACATCACAACATGCCATGCAAAAACAAGTTAGACGTCCTCTACTTTGTTGTTGCAAGTTTTACGTGGCTGCTACGGGCTGAGCAAGAACCATTCTTACCTATGCATCAAAACCACAACGATAGTTTGCCAAGTTGGTGCTGTTTTAACCTTCGCAAGGACCGGGCATAGCCACACTCGGTTCAACTAAAGTTGGAGAAACTGACACCCGCCAGCCACCTGTGTGCAAAGCACGTCGGTAGAACCAGTCTCGCGTAAGCATACGCGTAATGTCGGTCCGGGTTGCTTCATCCAACAATACCGCCGAACCAAAGTATGACATGCTGGTAAGCAGTATGACTTATATCGCCCACAACTCACTTGTGTTCTACTCGTGCACAACATCAATGCATAAAACCTGGCTCGGATGCCACTGTCGGGGAACGTAGTAATTTCAAAAATTTCCTACGCACACGCAAGATCATGGTGATGCATAGCAACGAGAGGGGAGAGTGTTATCTACGTACCCTCGTATACCAGAAGCGGAAGCGTTAGCACAACGCAGTTGATGTAGTCGTACGTCTTCACGGCCCGACCGATCAAGCACCGAAAATATGGCACCTCCGAGTTCTAGCACACGTTCAGCTCGATGACGATCCCCAGACTCCGATCCAGCAAAGTGTCGGGGAAGAGTTCCGTCAGCACGACGGTGTGGTGACGATCTTGATGTTCTACCGTCGCAGGGCTTTGCCTAAGCACCGCTACAATATTATCGAGGATTATGGTGGAGGGGGCACCGCACACGGCTAAGAGAACGATCACGAAGATCAACTTGTGTGTCTATGGGGTGCCCCTTGGCCACATATATAAAGGAGTGGAGGAGGGGGGGATAGGGCCGGCCCCTATGGCGCGCCCTGGAGGAGTCCTACTCCCACCGGGAGTAGGATTCCCCCCTTCCAAGTAGTAGGAGTAGGAGTCAAGGCAAGGGAAGGGAGAAGAGAACGAAGAAGGGGGCGCAACCCCTCCCCCTAGTCCAATTCGGACTAGGCCTTGGGGGCGCGCCCAACCTCTCCTCTCTCTTTCCCCTAAAGCCCAATAAGGCCCATATACTCCTCGGGGAATTCCCGTAACTCTCTGGTACTCCGAAAATACCCGAATCACGCGGAACCTTTCCGATGTCCGAATATAGTCGTCCAATATATTGATCTTTACGCCTTGACCATTTCGAGACTCCTCGTCATGTCCCCAATCTCACCCGGGACTCCGAACTCCTTCGGTACATCAAAACTCATAAACTCATAATATAACTGTCATCGAAACCTTAAGCGTGCGGACCCTACGGGTTCGAGAACAATGTAGACATGACCAAGACACGTCTCTGGTCAATAACCAATAGCGGAACCTGGATGCTCATATTGGCTCCCACATATTCTACGAAGATCTTTATCGGTCAGACCGCATAACAACATACATTGTTCCCTTTGTCATCGGTATGTTACTTGCCCGAGATTCGATCGTCGGTATCTCAATACCTAGTTCAATCTCGTTACCGGCAAGTCTCTTTACTCGTTCCGTAATACATCATCCTGCAACTAACTCATTAGTTGCAATGCTTGCAAGGCTGAAGTGATGTGCATTACCGAGAGGGCCCAGAGATACCTCTCCGACAATCGGAGTGACAAATCCTAATCTCGAAATACGCCAACCCAATAAGTACCTTCGGAGACACCTGTAGAGCACCTTTATAATCACCCAGTTACGTTGTGATGTTTGGTGCCACACAAAGTGTTCCTCCGGTAAACGGGAGTTGCATAATCTCATAGTCATAGGAACATGTATAAGTCATGAAGAAAGCAATAGCAAAAAACTAAACGATCAAGTGCTATGCTAACGGAATGGGTCAAGTCAATCACATCATTCTCCTAATGATGTGATCCCATTAATCAAATGACAACTCATGTCTATGGTTAGGAAACATAACCATCTTTGATCAACGAGCTAGTCAAGTAGAGGCATACTACTGACACTCTGTTTGTCTATGTATTCACATGTGTATTATGTTTCTGGTTAATACAATTCTAGCATGAATAATAAACATTTATCATGATATAAGGAAATAAATAATAATTTTATTATTGGCTCTAGGGCATATTTCCTTCAGGACCTCATTCCCGGCGACCGCGAGGTCGGTTGGTCGAGAAACTCTGGCGGCGGCGGTCCTTGGTGAGAGAGAGAGATCCGGTGAGAGAGAGGGAAGAAACAGGAGGAAGAAGGGGATGGTCGACGGCGGCGTGACCTAGGGGTTTCGGTGAGGCTGAGTAGGAGCTCGTCGGTGATGGGGCTTGCTGGAGTGGAGAACTGCGGGAGGCGCGGCGGCGTACGGATGGCGGCGGGTTGGCACTCTCCCGATCCAGCAGGATCGGGTGGGAGAAGCGGGGTGGCGATGCTTCTCGGGGTGCTTGGGCCCAGATCCGGCCCGAGGCAGGCCGGTTGCAGGCTTTCGCGGGCCGCGGCGGCTGGGAGAGCTGGGGAGGTGAGGTGGCAGCCCATGAGTTGTGGGAAGCGGCTGCGTAGGCGGCGGTTGGCCCATGGCGACTCGCCAAGTGGCGGTGCATGGCTTGCCGGCGCTGAAAACGAAGTTGGCGGCGGCTGAAGGTAGGTGGGGCATGGAAAATGAGGAGGAGGGGGTAGGGTTGCCCAAAATAGAGATGGGGTGTCCATTTATAGCCAGGGTTAGGGTTTGAGGGGTTAGGAGGGGTTTCGGGGCCCTTCGGTCACGATCGGACGGCTCCGGACGCGAGGAGAGTTGGGTATGTGGGCTAGCGAGCTGTGCTAGATGGGCTAGGCTGAGAAGAGAGGGGAGAGAAGGAGAGGCCCGGCGGCAGTTTCGGGGACTGAAACGTCCGACGAATAAACCGACTATACTGCCGCTATAGTTATCCGTTCGGGCATCAAACAAACTCCGAATGCGATGAAACTTGGCAGGAGACCTACTGACAACATAACAACACCGCACGACAACTTTCAACCCATTCCGAGAACATTTTATGGCCACTTATAAAATAATATTCGAACGTGCCGCGGGCGCGTGCGAGTGTGTCTGGGCTCAGAATGGACAACGGAGAGAACTGGGGGAACCCGGACGGATGCAAGTTTTGACAACATGATGATGCAATGCACATGATGACATGACGAGATGCAACACGCAAGCGAATGACATGGCAACGACGGCGATAACTGGAAGACACCTGGCGCATCGGTCTTGGGGCGTCACATGACACCCCCGTCCCCTCTAGTTTATCCTCTGTCATAGCTTTCATAGTGCTTAGGTGAAGCCCTGCGGAGATTGTTCTTCACCAACACCGTCACCACGCCATCGTGCTGTCGGAACTCATCTACTACTTCGCCCCTCTTGCTGGATCAAGAAGGCGAGGACGTCATCGAGCTGAAGGTGTGCTGGACATGGAGGTGCCGTACGTTCGGTACTTGATCGGGACGGATCATGAAGGTGTACGACTACATCAACCGCGTTGATAAATGCTTCCGCTTTCGGTCTATGAGGGTACGTAGCCACACTCTCCCCTCTCGTTGCTATGCATCTCCTAGATAGATCTTGCATGATCGTAGGAATTTTTTTGAAATACTGCGTTCCCCAACAGTGGCATCCGAGCTAGGTCTATGCATAGATGTTTTATGCACGAGTAGAACACAAAGGAGTTGTGGGCGTGGGTATATACATATTGCTTCCCGTCACTAGTTATTTCTTGATTCGGCAGTATTGTTGGATGAAGCGGCCCGGACCGACATTACATGACCACGTTCATGAGACCGGTTCTACCGACGTGCTTTGCACACAGGTGGCTGGAGGGTGTCAGTTTCTCCAACTTTAGTTGAATCGGATTCAATGAACAGGGTTCTTTCTGAAGATCAAAAAGCAATCACTATACCACGTTGTGGTTTTTGATGGGTAGGTAAGAACGGTTCTTGCTAAGCCCGTAGCAGCCACGTAAAACTTGCAACAACAAAGTAGAGGACGTCTAACTTGCTTTTGCAGGGCATGTTGTGATGTGAAATGGTTAAGACATGATTATATAAATTGTTGTATGAGATGATCATGTTTTGTAACACAATTATCGGCAATTGGCAGGAGCCATATGGTTGTCGCTTTATTGTATGAATTGCAATCGCCATGTAATTGCTTTACTTTATCACTAAGCGGTAGAGATAGTCGTGGAAGCAATAGTTGGCGAGACAACAACGATGCTACGATGGAGATCAAGGTGTCAAGCCGGTGACGATGGTGATCATGACGGTGCTTTGCAGATGGAGATCAAAGGCACAAGATGATGATGGACATATCATATGACTTATATTGATTGCATGTGATGTTTATCCTTTATGCATCTTATTTTGCTTAGTACGACAATAGCATTATAAGATGATCTCTCACTAAATTTCAAGGTATAAGTGTTCTCCCTGAGTATGCACCGTTGCTACAGTTCGTCGTGCCAAGACACATTGTGATGACTGGCTGTGATAAGCTCTACGTTCACATACAACGGGTGCAAGCCAGTTTTGCACCAGCAGAATACTCGAGTTAAACTTGATGAGCCTAGCATATGCAGATATGACCTCGAAACACTGAGACCGAAAGTCGAGCGTGAATCATATAGTAGATATGATCAACATAGTGATGTTCACCATTGAAAACTACTCCATCTCACGTGATGATCGGACATGGTTTAGTTGATATGGATCACGTAATCGTTTAGATGACTAGAGGGATGTCTATCTAAGTGGGAGTTCTTAAGTAATATGATTAATTGAACTTTAATTTATTGTGAACTTAGTACCTGATAGTATTTTACATGTCTATGTTGTTGTAGATAAATGGCCCGTGCTGTTGTTCCGTTGAATTTTAATGCGTTCCTAGAGAAAGCTATGTTGAAAGATGATGGTAGCAACTACATGGACAGGGTCCGTAACTTGAGCATTATCCTCATTGCTGCACAGAAGAATTACGTACTGGAAGCACCGGTAGGTGCCAAACCCACCGCAGGAGCAACTCCAGGTGTTATGAACGCCTGTCAGAGCAAAGCTGATGACTACTCGATAGTTCAGTGTGCCATGCTTTACGGCTTAGAACTGGGACTTCAGCGACGTTTTAAACGTCATGGAGCATATGGGATGTTCCAGGAGTTGAAGTTAATATTTCAAGCAAATTCCCGGATTAAGAGATATGAAGTCTCCAATAAGTTCTACAACTGCAAAGTGGAGGAGAATAGTTCTGTCAGTGAGCACATACTCAGAATGTGTGGGTACCACAATCACTTGACTCAGCTAGGAGTTAATCTTCTAGTTGATAGTGTGTAACACCCCAGTGTCATGCTACAGTAATCCATCATGATGATGCTAAGCTACTGAGATTTACAATAATAATCATGTTGGGATAATATCTCATTTCTAATTCCTTCTTTGAATTCCATTCAAATTCGAAGTGCAAAGTGAAGTTGATCAAAACTTGTTGGAAAAATGTTCACCTTTTAGCAAATAATCCAAAACTATTTGCTGTTAGGGAACACAACATCATCGTCAACTCTAAATGGGCCTAATGCTTTTTAACAAAGCCAAAACAACCTTTAAAAAATGCCCTTTTCTTTTTGAATAGATCCAAAGGGATTCAAATATTCCCAACATTTTTGTGGCAATGCACAATACTTCTTTCAATTTGTTTTGGCCAGTGGAATATTTTTTTCAAAGTCATTTGTGGCAAAATAAAATGCAAAAGCTGCTGGAAAAAGAAAAACAAAAGAAAAGAAAAAGAAAAGGAAAGAAGAAGGGGTGGGAGAGCCCCTGGCCTTCCCAAGGGCCTCGGCCCATCCCAGCAGGCCGACCCACTTCCCCACCCAGTCGCTGTCCTGTTCCCCCGACCGGGGTCGCAATAGGGGCGGGGCTGGTCGCCGCCGAACCCACCTCGCCGCCCTCGCTGGCGAGGGGATAAGGCCCCGCGCCTCCCCGCCTCCTCAATACCGGCCTCCACTCACCCCCACTCCCCCTGGCGTCCTCATCCATTTCTCCTCCTCTCCCCGCTTGCTCCGTCGCCTCGCCTCCTTCTCAGATCCACCACTCGAACGCACCTGCCGCCGCGCGCCATTGTCCTCGCGGTCCCCGTTGCCTCCGAGCCGAGCCATCATGCCGTAGCGCTCCGCCGCGAAGAGCTGCGTCGTCTGGTGCCCCTTGTTGGAGCCGGAGAGCTCCACAACGAGTGGAGCTAGCTGTCCCCTTCCGCCACTGTCGCCGGCGAGCTTCGTCATCTCCGGTGACTGCAGCTGCTACTAAGCTGACACCGGGCCACCTTGTGCCTCCCCGGTGAGCTCCTCTTCCTTCCCCACTCCCTGATGGCCCTAGCGCGTATCCTAACTACCCTTTCCACGCGCTCCCGAATACAGTGCCGTGGGGCTTGTCATCGGCGAGTCTCCTGTGACCTTATGGTCACGGGCGAGTGCCCATTAGATTCGCCGCACTGCGTAGCACCCGCCTAGCTCTTTCTTCCATTCTTTCATGCGCCGAAATGGTCTCCCCGTAGAGCTCCCGAACCAGCTCGTCGCCAGCGAGGTTGTGCCGCTCGTTCCCGGTCGTTTCAGCCACTCCGACCACCGCCAGTCAACGTGCCGTCAACTCACCGTTCCAATCCACCCAACCGCGACCAAAACGGTGGTCGATGCGTGGTTTCCGACCGGTGCCCGTACTCGCGCCGCCGTGAACATGCTCACCGGCGTGATTCCGGCGAGTCGCCGGCCACCGCTGACCTGGACTGACTACTGGGGCCTGCCATGCCACTAACTAGTGGGTCAAGTTGACCTGTTGACCGGGTCAACTACTGACTAGGCTGGCCCCGTGTCACTGACATGTGGGTCGCGTCCTTTTAACATTTTTAAATAAATACAAGCCGGTTAATTAGTTAAGTTAATTGTTCAAAACTCTAATCACGTTCTCATAGAAGGGCCCCACCCAGTTAATTAACCCGACTAGATTAGTTTAAAACCCTGTTAGGCTAACTGAGGCTGACATGTGGGTCCCACTAGACCCACATGTCAGGTTTGACCCCGGTCAGCGAGTCTGTTGACTGCTGACGTCATCCCCACGCAATGCTAACGTCATAATGAGCTTCTGTTAATTTGAATAATTCCAGAAAATACTTTAAATCTTTAGAAAATCACAGAAATTAAACCGTAGCTTGGATCGAAAAACTTTATACATGAAAGTTGATCAGAACGACGAGGCGAATCCGAGAACACGGCCCGTTTACTTGTCAGATGCCTCTAACTATCTAAACATGGAACATTCCCCCTCCGGTCATGTGTTTGACACAGGTCCGGAACTGGGAAAACATTCCCGGTTGAATTCCCCCTTCACCTATATCGTGCAGTACTACGTTAGGTCGACCCTAGTTCTGCTTTTCGTCATGTCATGCTTAGTGGTATCTCTTTTTACTCTGTATTTACCGTTTCTTCCCCCTCTTCTCTCCGGTAGACCCCGAGACGGATGTTGCCCCTGTGTTCGACTACGTCCATGGCGACCCCTCCTTGCCAGAGCAACCAGACAAGCCCCCCTTTGATCATCCCAATATCACCCATTCCATTCTCTCATGCTTGCATTAGATTTTGCTACTGTTATTGTTTGCTCCTATTCTGATGCATAGCCTACTTTTGTAACCCGCTCTACCTTACCTGCTTATCCCAAACTGCTTAGTATAGGTTGGTTAGTGATCCATCAGTGACCCCACCTTGTCCTTGATGCCGCTGCTTCATCATTGAAGACCCGATCAATGGAATCGAAGACCAGGCCCCGACACCGCACATCACTTTCCCCTTAGTTGCTCGACCCTTCTGGGTTACTATCGAGTGCCGAGGGTGGAACCTCTTACATCACTCCTGATGAGATCTATGTAGTGTAGCTATTCGATTGTGGTCATCGAGGGTGATTTCCTCCTTAACCACTTCCGATACGGCTCTGTCATGCAACCCCTCAAGTGTGAACCTCGAGGGTGGATCCTTTTACGTTCACCTTGATGATTACATCGAGTGGAATTCACCGGGGGTGATTCCTTGGGTTTTCCCCTTGGTGTTAGACACACAGTTACTATGGTGACTATGACTTACACTGAACCATGTTACTAAAGACGGGTCAACCCTGAGGGGTACCCGCGCGAGCTTATTTGCGAGTGATGTGGAGTCGGGTTGACCTGGAAGGTGCCCGCGATATTCTTACGAGGGGTGGCCGGGCATGCTTAGCCCTTGCCGCAAGTCCTCAAGACGGGGCAACGAGGTCACATCTTTCACGAGTCTCTGCTTGTTACCGCGCGTTCCTAGTCCACTACGATTTGGATATTTGATCCGAGGGGCCTCTGGCCTGATAGCACTAACCATCACATGGGCATAGTATGGGCGTTCTACGTTGTATACATCAGTCGAAGCTTAATAGACGTCAGCGACTGAGCGGCGCGCGCCGAGTTTGACTGCGTAAGCACCTGCCTTTTTTGAAGGAGGCAGCTAGGTCTGCTCACCGGACGCCCATGCAACGTGCAGGAGTTCCCAGGGCGATGGCCCATGACCCCTGCGGGCATAGGTTTAGTCCGGCGTGCTGACCTCTCTATTAAGCCTAGGTCGGGTTGCGGCGTATTGTTTGGCCGAGGCCGAGCATGACCCAGGAAAGTGTGTCCGGCCGGAGTTAATCGAGCGTGGTGGGTAAGTTGATGCACCCCTGCAGGGAAGAAAACATCTGTCGATAGCCTGTCCTACGGTAACGGACACTTGGAGTTGTATCCCGATCGATACAACTAGAACTGGATACTTGAGATGAGAAGGTGATATGAGAAATAGATATGAGCAATGGATAGTATGGCTCTATTATTGCTTTCTCACAGGGAGTCGAGGAAGGATCTCTGGCTGAGGTTGATAACACTACTGCTACTTTACTTTATGCTACTCTACTCCCTCCTGTTGCTGCAAGATGGTGGTTTCCAGAAGACGCTAGTCATCGATAGGACTAGGCCTTTCCTCTATTTTTGCATTTCTGCAGCCCAGTCCACATATACAATCCTTCCTTTGATACTGTTGCATACTTAGTGTAGATCCTTGCTTGCGAGTACTTTGGATGATTACTCAGGTTGCTTTGCTCCCTCTTTTCCCATTTTCCTTTATTTCCGGATGTTGCAACCAGATGATGTAGCCCAGGATCCAGACGACACCACCGACGACTACTACTACTACCCCGAGGGTGCCTACTACTACGCGGAGGCCGCAGCCGACCACGAGTAGTTAGAAAGCTCCCAAGCAGGAGGCCTAGCCTTTTCGATCGATGTTGCTTTTGTGCTAGCCTTCTTAAGGCAAACTTGTTTAACTCATGTCTGTACTCAGATATTGTTGCTTCCGCTGACTCTTGTGTATTCGAGCTTATGTATTCAGGCCCTCGAGGCCCCTGGCTTGTAATATAAATCTTGTGTTATTTTAATTTGTGTCTAGAATTGTGTTGTGATATCTTCCCGTGAGTCCCTGATCTTGATCGTACACATTTGCATGTATGATTAGTGTATGATTGAATCGGGGGCGTCACAAGTTGGTATCAGAGCCGACTGCCTATAGGCAACCCCCTTTCAAACTCCTTGGCCGAAGTTGAGTCTAGTCACTACATAAACTTTTGCTAACATTGGTTGTGTGTCTTACGGCCCCACGTCGACATTGGGTGGTATTAGCATCTTTTATTCCTCGTCTTTACTTTGGGACTCTAATCTCTCTTCTATTCAGGTTAAATATTTTACTAACGCCGACTCTAGGTTCTCGTAACTACTTCCATCTGGAGAGCCCCTTACCCCAGATGATTACTTGGTGCACCGAAGGATTTTGAAGATACTCTATGATGTTCTCTCGAGACTTTGTGCCTGTTGCCTTTTAAATTCCCTACCATCTAAAGATCCCTATGGATAAATACATGCACTTGTCGTTCCTACTTTTATTCCCAGTTGATCTTGTTGTTACAAGATACCCCGAAATTCTCTCTATTGATCCGAGAATATCTTGTGCCTATTGCCTTGCAGTTCTTTGCCACTTGAATACCCCTGCGGATAATTCCTCACACTTACCGAGTATCCGCTCATCCCCAGTTGTCCGTATGTTTCACAAAGTCTTTCGAAATACCATTTGATCTTCCGAAAATCCTCAGCAACCTATTGCTCAGGAATTTCTTGCTTGCTTTCATTATGATTAATCCAATAAGTCCGGTAATCTTATTGGCATCCCTTGTCAATATCATTTGAGTCCGTTGATTCAATATGCTGCGAATGCTCGCAATCCTCCAATCAGACCCTAGAATTTGTTCTTCCGACCTCAGACATCACTCCGGACATGAGTTGTCTCTCGGCAAATCAAACCTTGATTGATTGTCGATCTATTACTATTCAACATATTTATCTTTTGATCAGAGCCTCTGCTTCTGATTCCCCGATTTGGAAATGATAATCCCTTTGCATTTGATCTTCGAATTAGTCTGTTGTTCTATAATCCAATGCCTTTGCATTGTTTCTTCCTCTGGTTGTGTGATGATGCTCGCATGAGCTTCGTTATGGACCACCAGACCCTTTGTTGGATTTTATCCAACAACGTCCTTCATATTCAATAAGCTTGTGAGCCTTTCCTTGAATACATAATGCCTTTTGTAAATTGTATCCTCTGCTTTCTCAAGCATGCTCTACTATCAAGCTTGTGTTATTTACTTCGAAGTTTGTGGTATATGTTCCTAAGATGCCCTGATGGGTTGAACCTATGACTTCCCTAATCTGTGTGAACCCAAAAAGTTTCTATAGGTCATACTCATCTGGTAATTCACTAGGTAGGTTTTCACACTCAACTCATTTTAATAGAGCAGTGAATGAATGGTCATGCATTGGAGAAGTGGGAGTCGACCTTGAACTTTGTGTTCATGCCCATGGACACGATGTAGAACTTATCATGGAAGCTACTCTTAAGTTAATTATTCCATTGGTGTAAGTTCATATTATATCTGGGATCTGGTCTTTTGCAAATCGTAGTTTCGGCCTTATTGATATTTGTTGGTTCCTTTTCTCGGACAAGTTGAAGTACTTGTCTTTTGCAGATCAATGCACATGTCCAACCTTTACTTTGATCTACCATCGAGTATTACACTCTGGTATCTCGAGAATATCTTGGAACCGCATAACTTCTTATGGGTTCTTCATCAATTGATTATTTCTCACTGATTCCAATTTTCCTGGGATCTGGGTTGTTGTCAACCGAGGACACCAATATGTGAACCGATTCCGCATTTTGGTTTGATAACCCTAATTAATTTTCGTTGCTTATGAGTTTAATAATCCTTCAAGTCATTCCTAGCCTGATCGGCTATATCCTTATCTTTCTCAATTTTAACTGTGCTACCTGGTCCTTATTCCCGGAGCACAATTTTTGACGCTGAGCTAAGCTTACATTGATCTCCCTCATCATATCATTTCACCATGAACAACAAGCTTGATCTCGAGTTTGTGTCATACCCATGGTTCTAATAACCTTTCGCTTCATCATTCCTTTGAATTGATGTCATCGTCGATCGATTACATCTTCATGAAATCTCTCGACAAATGTGTCGTGATCATCATCAGAATTTTGAGCTCTTCCAAGATATCAATTGAAATCACGAGGAGAAATACCATCCTTTCCCTCGATGATTTGTGTTATTTATCGACCATTTTATTGCCTTCCGCTCAACACAAACATGTTCGTGTTTTGTGTTATACCTTGAGTTCCTTGCTATCCAGCATTAGTTCTTCTTTACCTTTGAGTATTACCATCTTTTATGTCAAGACTTCCGTGAGAATTTCATCACCTAATAAGAATTCTTGATACATATAATACTTCCCGCATCTCCGTTCATTTCTTGGTCCCCGTGTTGTTTCTAACCGAAATATCGACAATTGAATTATGATGCGTGAATTCAAAACTTCTAGCAACTCTATTGCTTTGAAGTGAATGGTCAATAGCTTCATTCTAAGTCTTTTGGTTATTGAATCACCATTCTAGTATTGATCATGCTACCTAAGCCCATACCTCGCGTGCACCTTTCAACCAATGTTTAATTGTGTATGTTTTCCTAGAGCATAATCATTATATCATTTGATCTGACAAATGATATCTCCGTGTTCCCGCAATTGTGGAAATCCATCTTTTTAGAAACCTTGATGAATTGTCGCTGAGTCCATCAGCCACCTCCTCATCCTCTCCTTGATTTAATGACGAACTCTTGTTTCGGAACTCGCATCCACAATTCAATTCCCGAGAACATTACAATGTCATCTCGACAATTTGTGTTGCACCTCTCTTCTCAGGCATCCCGAGTCTGAGGTATCCTAACACCTATCAGATTTGAATCTCGGTTAGATATGATGGTTGGAACATATTTCCAAGAGTTATAACATTGGTCTTATATGAACTGGTAAGGTGATGTCATGCCTAGCACACCTGGCCGGAGGACCTATTGTTATCAGTTTCCTATTTAGCAAGGTTAACCATTCTTCCATGAGGAAATTGTAAGACTTATTCTATAAGTTGTACTTGATGAATCCTTGGTGTATCCAAGTCCGACTTTTGCTTGAAGACCATGTTAATGATATGTCAAAGCATGTCTGTGGTACTCCAATTTTCAACAAAGAACATTTGAATCCCAATGCTAAATGTTTCTTGCTCAATTATCCAAACACCATTGTATGGGTAATGTCATGAAATTTCTCTCACCTTACCTAAAGGGGTTTCTACGTTATACCCTGTCATGGATATCATGCTCTGCTTGTCCATGGGAAGGATATATCCCTGAAATATGTGTGTATACACATTTTCCTTTCCATTGTTCTGTTTAAACCTGATAATGACTTTTCCTTTCCATTGGTTTGTTTAAACCTTATTGTGCTCTATACTATATAAGCAGTAATATTTCCCTGCTTATGTAAACACCTCGTTGTATCACTCTATTAGTAAGACCCTGTTACTATTATTGATGACATTCCAGTAGCCACCGATGGACGAGAACTTTGCCTAATGGTACGCCTCGTTCAACGAGCAGGAAAATGGTTCTCTTCGTCCCTCGCCCTTGGTACCAACGTTGTTGCCAACATAATTGACAGGCTATCCTCTGACCTGCCTTGCTATCATGACCGTGCAAAATGGTTAGCGCCTTCCTGCTTTTAACCCACATGTGGGCCCATAACCCACAGTTCCACAGGATCAAAACCTGACTCTCCTATACAACCTTGACTCTGAAATATTCTTTGCACTTGGCTTCACATGTAAATTACGAGCCACCTTCCGAGAGATGATCTATTCCCGATGCTCTGGACCCCTTTCTCACACTCTGTCCAGGTGTCAATCGTTTGTCCATTCGCTGGAAACTTCCTATTGTACCTTCATACTTTGCTCTCGATGTTTTATTAAGTTTCAACTCGAGAGATACTTCTGCCTCATTTCCCGAATTGTTCACCAGATAATTAACCCTATAAGGGTCAGTTCTCCCGAAGTTACTCTTTACTTCCGCACTTAAATCTCGGGATGAGATTTCTTGTAGTGGAGGAGATTTGTAACACCCCTAGTGTCATGCTACAGTAATCCATCATGATGATGCTAAGCTACTGAGATTTGCAATAATAATCATGTTGGGATAATATCTCATTTCTAATTCCTTCTTTGAATTCCATTCATATTGAAAGTGCAAAGTGAAGTTGATCAAAACTTGTTGGAAAAATGTTCACCTTTTAGCAAATAATCCAAAACTATTTGTTGTTAAGGAACACAACATCATCATCAACTCTAAATAGGCCTAATGCTTTTAACAGAGCCAAAACAGCCTTTTAAAAATGCCCTTTTCTTTTTGAATAAATCCAAAGGGATTCAAACATTCCCAACATTTTTGTGGCAGTGCGCAATACTTCTTTCAATTTGTTTTGGCCAGTGGAATTTTTTTGCAAAGTCATTTGTGGCAAAATAAAATGCAAAAGCTGCTGGAAAAAGAAAAACAAAAGAAAAGGAAAGAAGAAGGGGTGGGAGAGCCCATGGCCTTCCCATGGGCCTCGGCCCATCCCAGCAGGCCGGCCCACTCCCCCGCCCGGTCGCCGTCCTGTTCCCCCGACCGGGGTCGCAACAGGGGCGGGGCTGGTCGCCGCCGAACCCGCCTCGCCGCCCTCGCCGACGAGGGGATAAGGCCCCGCGCCTCCCCGCCTCCTCGATACCCGCCTCCACTCACCCCCACTCCCCCTGGCATCCTCATCCATTTCTCCCCCTTTGCCCACTCGCTCCGTCGCCTCGCCTCCTTCTCAGATCCACCGCCCAAACGCACCTGCCGCCGCGCGCCGTCGTCCTTGCGGTCCCCGTCGCCTCCGAGCCGAGCCATCATGCCGTAGCGCTCCGCCCCGAAGAGCTGCGTCGTCTGGTGCCCCTTGTTGGAGCTGGAGAGCTCCACAACAAGCGGAGCCAGCCGTCCCCTTCCGCCACTGTCGCCGGCGAGCTTCGTCATCTCCGGCGACTGCTGCTGCTACTAAGCTGACACCGGGCCACCTTGTGCCTCCCTGGTGAGCTCCTCTTCCTTCCGCACTCCCTGCTGTCCCTAGCGCGTATCCTAACAACCCTTTCCACGCGCTCCCGAACACAGCGCCGCGGGGCTCGTTGTCGGCGAGTCTTCGGTGACCTTATGGTCACGGGCGAGTGCCCGTTAGATTCACCGCACTTCGTAGCACCCGCCTAGCTCTTACTTCCGTTCTTTCACGTGCCAAAATGGTCTCCCCATAGAGCTCTCGAACCAGCTCGAAGCCGGCGAGGTTGTGCCGCTCGTTCCCAGTCGTTTCAGCCACTCCGACCACCGCAAGTCGACGCGCCGTCGACTCACCGTTCCAATCCACCCAACCGCGAACAAAACGGTGGTCGGTGCGTGGTTTCCGACCGGTGCCCGTATTCGCGCCGCCGCGAACGCGCTCGCCGGAGTGATTCTTGTGAGTCGCCGGCCACCGCTGACCTGGACTGACTATTGGGGCCTGCCGTGCCACTGACCGGTGGTTCGAGTTGACCTGTTGAACGGGTCAATTGCTGACTGGGCTGGCCCCGTGTCACTGACATGTGGGTCACGTCCTTTTAACAATTTTAAATAAATACAAGCCAGTTAATTAGTTATGTTAATTCTTCAAAATACTAATCACGTGCTGATAGAAGGGCCCCACCGAGTTAATTAACCAGGCTAGATTAGTTTAAAACCCTGTTAGGCTAACAGAGGCTGACATGTGGGTCCCACTAGACCCACAGGTCAGGTTTCACCCTGGTCAGCGTGTTTGTTGACTGCTGACATCATCCCCACGCAATGCTGACGTCATAATGAGTTTCTGTTAATTTGAATAATTCCAGAAAATACTTTAAATCTTTAGAAAATCATAGAAATTAAACCGTAGCTCGGATTGAAAAACTTTATACATGAAAGTTGCTCAAAACGGCGAGGCGAATCCGAATCCGTGGTCCGTTTACCTGTCAGATGCCTCTAACTATATGAACAAGGAGCATTTCCCCTCCGGTCATGTGTTTGACACATGTCCGGAACCGAGAAAACATTCCCGGTTGAATTCCCCCTTCACCTATATCATGTAGTACTACGTTAGGTCGACCCTAGTTCTGCTTTTCGTCATGTCATGCTTAGTGGTATCTCTGTTTGCTCTGTATTTACGGTTTCTTCCCCCTCTTCTCTCCGGTAGACCCTGAGACCGATGCTGCCCATGTGTTCGACTATGTCGACGATGACCCCTCCTTGCCAGAGCAACCAGGCAAGCCCCCCCTTTGATCATCCCGATATCGCCCGTTCCATTCTCTCATGCTTGCATTAGATTTTGCTAATGTTATTGTTTGCTCCTATTTTGATGCACAGCTTGCTTTTGTAACCTGCTCATTATACCTTACATGTTTATCCTAAACTGCTTAGTATAGGTTGGTTAGTGATCCATCAGTGACCCCCACCTTGTCCTTGATGCCCCTGCTTCATCATCGAAGACCCGATCAACGGAATCGAAGACCAGGCCCCGACACCGCACATCACTTTCCCCTTAGTTACTCGACCCTTCTGGGTTACTATCGAGTGCCGAGGGTGGAACCTCTTACATCACTCCTGATGAGATCTCTGTAGCGTAGATATTCGGTAGTGGTCATCGAGGGTGATTTCCTCCTTAACCACTTCCGATACGGCTCTGTCGTGCAACCCCTGAAGTGTGAACCTCGAGGGTGGATCCTCTTACGTTCACCTTGATGATTACATCGAGTGGAATTTACCGGGGGTGATTCCTTGGGTTTTCCCCTTGGTGTTAGACACATAGTTACTATGGTGACTATGAATTACACTGAACCATGTTACTAAAGACGGGTCGACCCCGAGGGGTACCCGTGCGAGCTTATTTGCGAGTGATGTGGAGTCGGGTTGACCTGGAAGGTGCCCGCAATATTCTTACTAGGCGTGGCCGGGCATTCTTAGCCCTTGCCGCAAGTCCTCGAGACGGGGCAACATGGTCACATCTTTCGTGAGTCCCTGCTTGTTACCGCGCGTTCCTAGTCCACTACGATTTGGATATTTGATCCGAGGGGCCTCTGGCCTGATAGCACTAACCATCACATGGGCATAGTATGGGCGTTCTGCATCGTATACATCAGCCGAAGCTTGATAGACGTCAGCGACTGAGCAGCGCGCGCCGGGTTGGACTGCGTAAGCACCTCCTTTTTGAAGGAGGTAGCTAGGTCTGCTCACCGGCCGCCCACGCAACGTGCAGGAGTTCCCGGGGCGATGGCCCATGACCCCTGGGGGCATAGGTTTAGTCCGGCGTGCTGACCTCTCTATTAAGCCTAGGTCGGGTTGCGACGTATTGTTTGGCCGAGGCCGGCATGACCCAGGAAAGTGTGTCCGGCTGGAGTTAATCGAGCATGGTGGGTAAGTTGGTGCACCCCTACAGGGAAGAAAACATCTATCGATAGCCTGTCCTACGGTAACGGACACTTGGAGCTATATCCCGATCGATACAACTAGAACTGGATACTTGAGATGAGAAATGGATATGAGCAATGGATAGTATGGCTTTGGGATTGCTTTCTCGCAGGGAGTCGAGAAAGGATCGCTGGCCGAGGTTGATAACACTTCTACTACTTTACTTTATGCTACTCTACTCCCTCCTGTTGCTGGATGGTGGTTTCCAGAAGATGCTAGTCATCGATAGGGCTAGGCCTTTCCTCTATTCTGGCATTTCTGCAGCCCAGTCCACATATACAACCCTTCCTTTGATACTGTTGCATATTTAGTGTAGATCCTTGCTTGCGAGTACTTTGGATGAGTACTCACGGTTGCTTTGCTCCTTCCCTTCCCCCTTTTCCTTTTTTTCCGGATGTTGCAACCAGATGATGTAGCCCAGGATCTAGACGACACCATCGATGACTACTACTACCCGGAGGATGCCTACTACTACGTGGCGGCCGCCGACGACCAGGAGTAGTTATAAAGCTCCCAGGAAGGAGGCCTTGCCTTTTCGATCTATGTTGCTTTTGTGCTAGCCTTCTTAAGGCAAACTTGTTTAACTCATGTCTGTACTCAGATATTGTTGCTTCCGCTGACTCTTGTGTATTCGAGCCCTCGAGGCCCCTGGCTTGTAATATAAATCTTGTATTATTTTAATTTGTGTCTAGAGTTGTGTTGTGATATCTGCTACCTCTTGAGCACTGCGTTGGTTTTACCCGAAGAGGAAGGGATGATGCAACAAAGTAGCGTAAGTATTTCCGTCAGTTTTTGAGAACCAAGGTATCAATCTAGTAGGAGGCTACGTGCGAGTCCCTCGCACCTGCACAAAACAAATAAATCCTCGCAACCAACGCAAATAGGGGTTGTCAGTCCCTATAAGGCCACTTACGAGAGTGAGATCTGATAGGTATGATAAGATAGTATTTTTGGTATTTTTATGATAAAGATGCAAAGTAAAATAAAGGCAAAGTAAATAGCTAAGGAAATAACTAAGTAGTAGGAGATTAATATGATAGAGATAGACCCAGGGGCCATAGGTTTCATTTGTGGCTTCTCTCAAGAGCATAAGTATTCTATGGTGGGTGAACAAATTACTGTTGAGCAATTGACAGAATTGAGCATAGTTATGAGAATATCTAGGTATGATCATGTATATAGGCATCATGTCCGAGACAAGTAGACCGACTCCTGCCTGCATCTACTACTATTACTCCACTCATCGACCGCTATCCAGCATGCATCTAGAGTATTAAGTTAAAAACAGAGTAACGCCTTAAGCAAGATGACATGATGTAGAGGGATAGATTCATGCAGTATGAGGAAAACCCCATCTTGTTATCCTCGATGGCCACAATACAATACGTGCCTTGCTGCCCTTTCTGTCACCGGGAAAGGACACCGCAAGATTGAACCCAAAGCTAAGCACTTCTCCCATTGCAAGAAAGATCAATCTAGTAGGCCAAACCAAACTGATAATTCGAAGAGACTTGCAAAGATAACCAATCATACATAAAAGAATCCAGAGAAGATTCAAATATTATTCATAGATAGACTTGATCATAAACCCACAATTCATCAGTCTCAACAAACACACCGCAAAAACAAGATTGCATCGAATAGTTCTCCACAAGAGAGGGGGAGAACATTATATTGAGATCCAGAAAGAGAGAAGAAGCCATCAAGCTACTAGCTATGGACCCGTAGGTCTGAAGTAAACTAGTCACACTTCATCGGAGGGGCTATGGTGTTGATGTAGAAGCCCTCCGTGATAGATGCCCCCTCCGGCGGAGCTCTGGAACAGTCCCCAAGATGGGATCTCGTGGATACAGAAAGTTGCGGCGATGGAATTAGGTTTTTGGCTCCGTCCTTGATTGTTTGGGGTACATGGATATATATAGGAGGAAGGAGTACGTCGGTGGAGAAACAGGAGGCCCACGAGGGTGGAGGGCGCGCCTAGGGTAGGCAGGCGCGCCCCCTACATCGTGGCCTCCTCTTTTCTTTCTTGATGTAGGGTCCAAGTCTCCCGGGTCTTGTTCGTTGAGAAAATCACGTTCTTGAAGGTTTCATTCCATTTGGACTCCGTTGGATATTCCTTTTCTTCGAAACCCTAAAACAGGCAAAAAACAGCAATTCTGGGCTGGGCCTCCAGTTAATAGGTTAGTCCCAAAAATAATATAAAAGTGGATAATAAAGCCCAATAATGTCCAAAACATTAGATAATATAGCATGGAGCAATCAAAAATTATAGATACGTTGGAGACGTATCAAGCATCCCCAAGCTTAATTCCTACTCGTCCTCGAGTAGGTAAATGATAAAAACAGATTTTTTGATGTTGAGTGCTACTTGGCATAATTTTAATGTAATTCTTCTTAATTATGGTTTTAATATTCAGATCCGAAAGATTCAAGACAAAAGTTCATATTGACATAAAAATGATAATACTTCAAGCATACTAACTAAACAATTATGTCTTCTCAAAATAACATGGCCAAAAAAATTGACCCCTACAAAATCATATAGTATAGTCATGTTTCATTTTCGTCACACAAGAATGCTCTCATCATGCACAACCCCGATGACAAGCCAAGCAATTGTTTCATACTTCAGTAATCTCAAATTCATAAACCTTCACGCAATACATGAGCGCGAGCCATGGATATAGCACTATAGGTGGAATAGAATATAATGAGGGGGTTATGTGGAGAAGACAAAAAAGGAGAAAGTCTCACATCAACGAGGCTAATAAATGGGCTAGGGAGATGCCCATCGATTGATGTTAATGCAAGGAGTAGGGATTGCCATGCAACAGATGCACTAGAGTTATAAATGTATGAAAGCTCAACAAAAGAAACTTGTGGGTGTGCATCCAACTTGCTTGCTCACGAAGACCTAAGGCACTTGAGGAGGCCCATTGTTGGAATATACAAGCCAAGTTCTATAATGAAAAATTCCCACTAGTATATGAAAGTGGCAAAACAAGAGACTCTCTATCATGAAGATTATAGTGCTACTTTGAAGCACAAGTGTGGAAAAAGGATAGTAGCATTGTCCCTTTTTATTATTATATATATATATATATTTGGCCTTTTTTATTTGGCCTTTCTCTTTTTATTTTCTTTTTCTTTTGGGACAATGCTCTATTAATGATGATCATCACACTTCTATTTATTTACAACTCAATGATTACAACTCGATACTAGAACAAAGTATGACTCTATATGAATGCCTCCGGCGGTGTACCGGGATATGCAATGAATCAAGAGAGACATGTATGAAAAATTATGAACGGTGGCTTTGCCACAAATACGATGTCAACTACATGATCATGCAAAGCAATATGAGAATAATGAATGTGTCATGATGAACGGAATGGTGGAAAGTTGCCTGGCAATTTATCTCGGAATGTCTATGGAAATGCCATAATAGGTAGGTATGGTGGCTGTTTTGAGGAAGATATAAGGAGGTTTATGTGTGAAAGAGCGTATCATATCACAGGGTTTGGATGCACCGGTGAAGTTTGTGCCAACTCTCAATGTGAGAAAGGGCAATGCACGGTACCGAAGAGGCTAGCAAGGATGGAAGGTGAGAGTGCATATAATCCATGGACTCAACATTAGTCATAAAGAACTCACATACTTATTGCAAAAATCTACAAGTCATCAAAAACCTCGGTACTATGGGCATGCTCCTAGGGGGATAGATTGGTAGGAAAAGACCATCGCTCGTCCCCGACCGCCACTCATAAGGAGGACAATCAAATAACACCTCATGTTTCAAATTTGTCACATAATGTTTACCATATGTGCTTGCTATGGGACTTGAAAACTTCAACACAAGTATTTCTCAATTTCACAACTACTCAACTAGCATGACTTTGATATTATTACCTCCATATCTCAAAACAATCATCAAGTATCAAACTTCTCTTAGTATTCAAATCACTCATAAGAAAAATTTATAAATCTTGAATACCTAGCATATTAGGATTTAAGAAAATTACCATGCTATTAAGATTCTCAAAATAATCTAAGTGAAGCACGAGAGATCAATAGTTTCTATAAAACAAATCCACCACCGTGCTCTAAAAGATATAAGTGAAGTACTAGAGCAAAATTATATAACTCAAAAGATATAAGCGAAGCACATAGAGTATTCTAACAAATTCCAAATCATGCATGGCTCTCTCAAAAGGTGTGTACAGCAAGGATGACTGTGGTAAACTAACAAGCAAAGACTCAAATCATACAAGACGCTCCAAGCAAAACACATATCATGTGGCGAAAAAATATAGCTCCAAGTAAAGTTACCAATAGAAGTAGACGAAAGAGGGGATGCCTTCCGGGGCATCCCCAAGCTTTGGCTTTTAGATGTCCTTAGATTATCTTGGGGGTTCCATGGGCATACCCAAGCTTAGGCTCTTGCCACTCGTTGTTCCATAATCCATCAAATCTTTACCCAAAACTTGAAAACTTCGCAACACAAAACTTAAAGTAGAAAATCTCGTGAGCTCTATTAGCGAAAGAAAATAAAAGACCACTTCAAGGTACTGTAATGAACTCATTCCTTATTTATATTGGTGGTATAACTACTATATTCCAACTTCTCTATGGTTTATAAACTATTTTACTAGCCATAGATTCAACAAAATAAGCAAACAACACATGAAAAACATAATCTGTCAAAAACAGAACAGTCTGTAGTAATCTGTAGCTAGCGCAAGATATGGAGCCCCAAAAATTCTAAAATAAATTGCCGGACGTGAGGAATTTATCTATTAATCATCTGCAAAAAGAATTAACTAAATACCACTTTCCAAATAAAAATGACAGCAGTTCTCGTGAGAGCTAAAGTTTCTGTTTTTTACAGCAAGTTTAACAAGACTTTCCCCAAGTCTTCCCAACGGTTCTACTTGGTACAAACACTAATTAAACACAAAAACACAGCCAAAACAGAGTCTAGATAAATTATTTATTACTAAACAGGAGCAAAAAGCACGGAATAAAAATAAAATTGGGTTGCCTCCCAACAAGCGCTATCGTTTAACGCCCCTAGCTAGGCATAACAAGCAAGAATAGATCTAGGTATTGCCATCTTTGGCACACAATTCATAAGTGGCTCTCATGATAGATTCATAAGGTAATTTTATTTTATTTCTTGGAAAGTGTTCCATGCCCTTTTTTAATGGAAATTGAAATCTAATATTCCCTTCCTTCATATCAATAATTGCACCAACCGTTTTAAGGAAAGGTCAACCAAGAATAATAGGGCAAGAAGGATTGCAATCTATGTCAAGAACAATAAAATCTATGGGCACATAATTCCTATTTGCAACAATAAGAACATCATTAATTCTTCCCATAGGTTTCTTAATAGTGGAATCCGCAAGGTGCAAGTTTAGAGAGCAATCATCAAAATCAAGGAAACCTAACAAATCACACAAAGTCTTTGGAATCGTGGAAACACTAGCACCCAGATCACATAAAGCATAGCATTCATGATCTTTAATTTTAATAGTTAGTTCCCACTCATCATAAAGTTTCTAGGGATAGAAACTTCCAATTCAAGTTTTTCTTCATAAGATTGCATCAAGGCATCAACGATATATTTAGTAAACGCTTTATTTTGACTATAAGCGCGAGGAGAATTTCGCACGAATTGCAACAAGGAAATACAATCAATCAAAGAGCAATTTTCATAGTTAAATTCCTTAAAATCCATAATAGTGGGTTTAGCAACATCTAGGGTTTTAATTTCTTCAATCCCACTTTTATCATATTTAGCATCAAGATCAAAAAAATCCGAATTCTTGGAACACCTTCTAGGTAAAGGTGGATCATATTTAGTCCCATCATATTCAAGATTCATATTGCTGAAAGGATCGATATGGTTGACTAGAGGGGGGGGGGTGAATAGGGAACTAACAATTTTTAGCTTTTCTTTAGCAATTTAAACTTTGCATCAAAGTAGGTTGTCTAGATATGCAACTAGGTGAGCAACCTATATGATGCAATACAGATAGGAACACAAGCAAGCAAGATATATGAAACAAATAAGCTTCCACAAGTAAAGGCATGAGATAACCAAGAGTGGAGACGGTGGAGACGAGGATGTGTTGCCGAAGTTCCTTCCCTTTGAGAGGAAGTATATCTCTGTTGGAGCGGTGTGGAGGCACAATGCTCCCCAAGAAGCCACTAGGGCCACCGTAATCTCCTCACGCCCTCACACAATGCGAGATGCCGTGATTGCACTATTGGTGCCCTTGGAGGCGGCGACCGAACCTTTACAAACAAGGTTGGGGCAATCTCCACAACTCAATTGGAGGCTCCCAGCGACACCACGAAGCTTCACCACAATGGACTATGGCTTCGCGGTGACCTCAACCGTCTAGGATGCTCAAATACCCAAGAGTAACAAGATCCGCAAGGGATTAGTGGGGGGGAATCAAATCTCTCTTGGTGGAAGTGTAGATCGGGGCCTTCTCAACCACTCCCGAGCAAATCAACAAGTTTGGTTGGCTAGGGAGTGAGATCGGGCGAAAATGGAGCTTGGAGCAATAATGGAGCTTAGTGGTGGAAGAGGTGAGTCAACGGGGAAGAAGGGGACCCCTTATATAGTGTGTGGAAAAGATCCAACCGTTACCCACCAACCAGCCCGCGGCCAGCGGTACTACCGCGCCTGGCCAGCGGTACTACCATGCCTGGCCAGCGGTACTACTGCAAGGCCGCGCGGTACTACTGCTTGCAACCAAGCGGTACTACCGCACGGCTGTGCGGCACTACCGTACCGACCCACGGTACTGCCGCAACCCCAGCACAGAACCGATAAACAGACGCACAGAAGCTGGGGGCGGAACTTGCGCACGCGCGGTACTACCGTGCCCCCCATGCGGTACTACCGCGAGGCAGAAGTCCCAGCCAGGGGAGAAGGGAAACTTCCGTGCCTACTTCCGCAAAGAAATGGAAGTAGCAAAAACCCGACACAGTAGTACTGCCGAGGGGCAGTACTACTGCCTGACCGCATAGCGCGGTACTACCGCACGGCGAAAGCGGTACTACCGCGGTAGGTGCGGATGTAAAAAATTACATCCGCTCCTACTACCGCAAGGGGGCGGCACTAGCCTGGTGGGCAGCGGTAGTGCGGCTCCAGGGGAGCGGTACTACCGTGGGCACCTGCGGTACTACCGCACCACCGCGCGGTACTACCGCGGATGCCTATGATACTACCGTTGACCCAGGAGCAGTACTACCGCAACCAAGAACGGCAGCGAGACAAGGGAGGCAAGAAAACGGAGGAAGCTCCAAGGAAGAAGGAGGGGATAAGAAGGAGACGTGTACGTGATGATTCCACCCAAACCTTTCCAACGCGGACCCCCTCTTAATAGTACGTCTTTCCTATGACTCAAATCCACCAAAAAGAAACGTAGAAAAGACGCCGTCTTCGTCAGTCTTCGAGGGGCACCCAATCGTCTTGTGCCTAGCAAAGAAGTGTCTGGAATACTCATGGCACACGATTAGTCCGCAAATGCATTGTCATCAATCACCAAAACACTTAGGGATAAATATGTCCTTACAATCTCCCCTTTTTTGGTGGATTGATGACAAAACGGTATTTGCACAAAGAAAATACCATTAAGTAAATGCAAACCCCTCCTCTCTATAATATAGACGGGCTCCCCTAGATTTGTGCCACCTAGATGAGTGCTGTGGACGGCATGGCACATGAATACTAGGAACAGAGCTCCCCCTATATTATAGAGACAAGGCATATCTATCACTAGACAAGATAGTACAAACATAAGTTAACTAAGATAGATAGAGTGCATATGTCTTACACCATATGTAGGATAGGTCTCGAAGGCACAAACCAAACAAAAGCAAACGAGGCAAACGAGGTCCAAACGACAAAGCAGACAAACACACCAAGCACGACACAATGCAAATCCCTACACTCTCCCCCCCCTTTGGCATCGAGATGCCAAAAAGGCAGAGAGGACACCTACACACACAGGGTGGCTCAGGCAGAGAAGTCGTCCCACTGCTCCTCGTGCTCCTCGTCAGACTCAGCGGCGGGGATAGTCTCCTCGAGGTCATCTTCTGAACTGGTCCACTTGTATCCCTGCTTTGACATCCAGGCAGCCTCAGGTGTGATGACGTCCTTAGACCCGCCAGACACATCCTCTCCAAAGAGCCTCATAACCTTCTTGTTACGGCAGCGACTCTCCTTGTCAGCCACGTGAGCCCTGTACCGTCCCTTCGCTTGCATGCAGAAGAGAGTCTTAATCTTGTCCTTTAGCTTCTTGGCCCATGACGGCTCAGAGGAAGAAGTGGTGGACCTAGCAGCACGGTCCTCAGCAACATTCTCAGCAGCAGCAGCCTCCCCCTCACCAGCAGCCCTCTTAGCAGAAGAGGCCTCAGCACGGGTAGTGGTGTTGGCCCAGTTGGGCTTGACGCGGAGGCTGATGGACTCATGGCGAATCCAGTCTGGAGCAAGGAACTCATCACCTGGGTACCTCTTCTCCCAAGTGGTGGAGAGAAGCAGAAACAGGTACGGTCCATAGATAGGTACCTTGCGAGTGAACACTGCAAACCGAAGCTCACACCACATGATGTGTGAGACATCAAGTGGCTGAGTCTGAGAAGAACGTGCCTCTGCACACAAGAGCAACATGTCCACTAGATATGCATGTACCTTGTCCTTGTCGCCAATGCATGGGAACAGAGTGTTGTGGAAGATGCGATGCATGATATCCAGAAAGGAGTTTAACACCCAAGATGACTTGCCATTGGGGAGTACCTTCTCAACAAGGAAGGGCTGAAGCAGGTTCTTGTTGGCAGACTCAGAGTTGGCATGGGGGCGAACGCCAACGGGGGTGTGAAGCCCGTCATCAGGAATGTGCAGCAGATCCATGAACTCTTTCCATGTAGCAGACAGCTGACGGCCATTGGTCATCCAGGTCATCCTCCGCTCATCCCCGGGATGAAAGTACACTGAGGCAAAGAACTGACAGATGAGCTCAGGGTCATAGTCAAGGTGAAAAGAGATCACCGGCTCAATAGCAAACTGCTCCACCAAGTCTAGAGCCTCTCCAAAATAGTCACGAAACTTGTCCTTCCGCAGGTGATGCATGTCTATCCACTTGACATCCACGAAGGTATTCTGCTTGTTCTTGATCACATCCAGATAGATGAGAGCCTGTTGCTTGGTCCAGAACAACTCAGTGCCTCTGAGGATAGCCTGAGGATTCACATAGGGATTGATCTTCCGGCGCTCAACATACTCAGTGATTGAAATTTCGTCCATGCCCTTAGCAGGTCCCTTTTGCTTGCTGGCAGTGGTCTTGACATTGTGCTTGGGGGCATTGGAGCCCTCTGGGGCTTCATCTTGGGGGTTGCGCAGACGCTTGGAGCCAGTGTCACGACTGGGATTGGAACAGCGAGAGCCACCACCTGAGACACAGAACGCAAAAACACCCACAACAGCCAAGAGAGATTAATGCAAAGACCACAACAACGCAAGTGAAACAAGCAGAAAGCACACATGATAAATGCCTAGAGAGAGATTTGATCCCTACGGTAGTACTGCCAAGTGCTACGGAGCTAAGATAGTAGTACAGCTCTTAGACGCGGTAGTACCGTGCGAGATCACGGTAGTACCGGGTGTAGGAGCGGTAGTACGACCTTAGCACCATAGCTGGCGCGGTAGTACCGCACCTGACGGGTGGTAGTACCACAAGAGCGGTAGTACCGCACATTAGGCATGGTAGTACCGCACCGCGTCAGATCTGAACAAGTTCAAATCTGAAAAAGCCCGCGAAACCACGGCGGTACTACGGTTGGACAAAGCTACCACAATACAGCATATCAAGTATGTTTCCTACGCATCACGACTCTCCTACATCCTACTCTTGCACAGATTTGGCCTAAAATCTCAAGAACGAAAAGTTTCTCCCCAAAAACCTAGAAGCAAGAGAACAACCAAGAAAAAGAGGGATTTGGGGAAAAACCTTGGTCCATGGCAAGAGGAAGTGGTGGGGAACGATCCCACTGGTCGGAATCCGAGGAGAGTGGCCGGAGACGGAGATCCGGCGAGGGCCTCCGGCGCCGTTCTTGAGAGAGAGAGACGTGGAGAGAGAGAGACAAACGAATGGGTATGGGGAGTTGGAACTCCCCTGCCCGAGTCATAACCCCCACGCGCCCTCGATGGCGCAGTAGTACCGTGCCCAGACATGGTAGTACCGCCCGGCGCGGTACTTCCGAAATATCGCACCAGAGCGGTAGTACCATGCTGTGGCGCGGTAGTACCGTGCCTCCCAAAGCGGTAGTACCGCGACCAGATGCGGTAGTACCGTGAGCTCAAGAAGATGCACGTTTCGAGCACACGAAAAACTGGATCTTTGCACAAAACACTCCGAGCCAACACGACACCACAAGACCACGCAACACACAAAACCAGAAAGGCACACGACAAACGAACCAACCACGAGGCACCACCTCTCCAAAAGAGAGGGCGGTGGCCGTAGCCACCTATGTTTGAGTCAATTGGTATGGCATCGCGAAGAATTATCCTTGGGTCCATGACCAAAACTCGTCTTTGAAGCACAAGTACCATCAAACATGGCTAATGTGAAAGACTTGATTGATTTATGCATAATGGGGGGAGGGAGAGTTCATTGAGAGAACATCACTCCCCCTATGTCCATGCCTACATCTAAATAGGACAACACGTTGAGTATGGTGGGGTGTTCAAGGGTTCAAGCAACATTGCTCGAATCGATGATATTTAGCTCATGCCTTAACTCGCGAAATCTTGCTTCATCCAAGGGCTTCGTGAAGATATCTGCAAGGTTATCATGAGTGTTGACGTAGTTGAGCTCGATCTCTCCTCGCCTAATGTGATCCCGGATGAAGTGATACCGGATCTCAATATGCTTCGTCTTGAAGTGTTGCACCGGGTTGAGAGAGATCTTGATGGCACTTTCATTGTCACACCAAAGAGGCACTTTGTCACAAGTGACACCGTAATCCTTTAAAGTTTGCCTCATCCATAAGAGTTGTGCACAACAACTACCGGCCGCCACATACTCCGCTTCGGTGGATGAGAGAGACACACAACTTTGCTTTTTGGAAGACCAACTTACCAAAGAGCAACCAAGGAATTGGCACCCTCCGGAAGTGGACTTCCTATCCACTTTGTCTCCCGCCCAATCGGAATCCGAGTACCCTACAAGCTTGAAGTTTGATCCTCTTGGGTACCATAAGCCAAAGTTTGGGGTATGAGCCAAATATCGAAAGATTCGTTTGACCGCCACATAGTGACTTTCCTTAGGTGCGGCTTGAAACCGTGCACAAATTCCCACACTCAACATGATGTCCGGTCTAGATGCACAAAGGTAAAGCAAGGATGCAATCATGGAATGATATACCTTTTGATCCACCACTTTACCATTGGGATCTAAGTCAAGTTGGCACTTGGTGGGCATTGGAGTGGAAGCCGGCTTGACGTCACTTAGCTTGAATCTCTTGAGCATGTCTTGAGTGTATTTGGATTGATTGATGAAGGTTCCTTCTCTTCTTTGCTTCACTTCGAACCCTAGAAAGAACTTCAACTCTCCCATGGAGGACATCTCGAACTTTGAGGTCATGAGAGCGGCAAATTCCTCATTGAAATCTTTGTTAGGAGAACCAAAGATAGTATCATCAACATATAATTGGCACACAAACAACTCCCCTTTGACCTTCTTAGTAAAAATAGTGGGGTCGATTAGCCCAACTTCAAAACCACGGTCTTGTAACAACTCGGTAAGGTGGTCATACCACGCATGTGGGGCTTGTTTAAGCCCATAGAGTGCCTTATCGAGTTGATACACATGATCGGGAAAGTAGGGATCCTCGAACCCGGGGGGTTGCTTGACGTAAACCAATTCATTAATAGGACCATTAAGAAAGGCACTCTTCACATCCATTTGTTTTAACTTCAAGTTGTGATGAGAAGCATATGCAATCAACATGCGAATGGATTCAAGACAAGCAACGGGAGCAAAGGTTTCACCGTAGTCGATACCCTCGACTTGGGAGTAGCCTTGTGCTACCAGACGAGCCTTGTTGCAAATGATAATCCCATGGGCATATTGCTTGTTCTTGAATATCCACTTGGTTCCTATGACAATGTGATTCCCGGTTGGTCTTGGCACCAATCTCCACACTTTGTTGTGCTCGAAGTTGTTGAGTTCTTCATGCATGGCATTGAGCCAATCCGGATCTTCTAGCGCCTCATAGACCTTGTGGGGTTCCACACAAGAGACAAACGCATGATGCTCACAATAATTTGCTAATTGTCTACGAGTGCTTACCCCCTTTCTTAAGCTTCCAAGCACATTCGTCATGAGATGATCCTTGGTGGAGAGCTTGGAAGCAACCTTGGCGGCACGATGCTCTAATTCCTCCTCGGTGGTGAGTTGAGGAGCGGTTACTTGATCATCTTGAGCGCCGTCATGAACTTGTTCTTGATCTTGAACTTGCTCGGGGGAGAGAACTTGACCTTGGGCATCACTTGGTGTGTCCACACCATCTTGAGTATGATCTTGCCCTTGGTCTTGTTCATGAGGTTGAGGGCCTTCACTTTGTTCTTCGGAAGCGTGTGGGCCTTGGGTTGGTGATGGCTCCACTTGAGTGGAGCATTGTCCTTCTCCTTCGGCCACAAGGGGTTCCTCCGTGGGTAGGATAAAACCAACACCCATTCTTCTTATGGCTTGAGGAGGAATTTCATCACCTACATCACAAGTGACACTTTGCTCCACTTGGGAGCCGTTATTCTCTTCAAACTCCACATTACACGTCTCCTCAATAAGTCCCGTGGATTCATTGAGGACACGGTAAGCATGAGAGTTTGTAGCATAACCAACAAATATGCCCACATAAGCTCTAGCCTCAAATTTAGACAACCGAACACCTTTCTTGAGAATGAAACACTTACACCCGAATACCCGGAAGTACTTGAGGTTGGGCTTGTTACCGGTGAGTATCTCATATGGAGTCTTGTTCAAGCCCTTGCGGAGGTAGAGCCGATTGGATGCATGACATGCGGTGTTGATGGCTTCGGCCCAAAAGTTGTACGGAGACTTGAACTCCGCCATCATGGTCCTTGCCGCATCCATCAACGTCCGGTTCTTACTCTCCGCAACACCGTTTTGTTGAGGGGTGTAGGGTGCGGAATATTGATGTTTGATTCCCTCATCACTAAGAAACTCATCCAAGGTGTAGTTCTTGAACTCGGTGCCGTTGTCACTTCTTATTGTCAAGATCTTTGCATTGTGTTGACGTTGAGCTTCATTTGAAAAGTCAATGACGGTTTGTTGGGTCTCGCTCTTTCTCTTGAAGAAATACACCCACGTGTACCTTGAGTAGTCATCCACAATCACCAAGCAATACTTCCTACCTCCAAGACTATCGAAGGATGGAGGCCCAAAGAGATCCATGTGAAGGAGCTCCAAAGGCCTCTTTGAATAAATGATAGTCGTGGGAGGGTGAGCCTTCTCATGTAGCTTTCCTTCGATACAGGTACTGCAAGCATGATCTTTAGCAAAACTAACATTCGTTAGTCCACAGACATGGTCCCCCTTGAGGAGACTTTGCAAAGATCTCATATTGACATGGGCTAAACGGCGATGCCAAAGCCATCCCACATCAACTTTAGCCATTAGGCATGTCGCGGTCTTAGTGGGTCGCTCCGAAAATTTAATCACATAGAGACCATTCTCGACATGCCCAACAAAAGCTACTTTAAGAGTCTTGCTCCACAAGAGGGCCACGCTATCGATATCAAAGAAAGTGGCAAAGCCCATGATAGCAAGTTGACGAACGGAAAGTAAATTGTATGCAAGGGACTCAACAAGCATGACCTTCTTGATCATGAGATCATGAGATCATGAGAGATGACCACTTTGCCAAGTCCCAATACCTTAGAAGATGAGGCATCACCCCACTCGACATTGGTGGGCATAGATGGAACTTTGTGCACGTCCACCACCAAGTCCTTGCTTCCGGTCATATGATTTGTAGCTCCGCTATCGAGCAACCATGATCCACCACTGGAAGCAAACACCTACAAGAGATCAATGCTTGGTTTTAGGTACCCATTTTGTAATGGGTCCTTTGATGTTAGTAACAAGGGTCTTAGGAACCCAAATAGACCATTCAATGTACTCATGAAGAGAACCAACAAATTTGGCATAAACATGCCCATCACTAGCACGACATAACACATAAGAAGGGTTAAAATCGCCGGCTTTGTTGAGAGGGGTGACATTGCCCTTCTTGACATTGTTCTTCTTCTTCTCCTCGGGGGCACTCTCTCCCTCCCTCACAAAAGTTTGCATGAGGGGAGGAGGTCATTTGGTCTTGTCATTCTTCTTCTTGTTCTTGGAGTCGGGCACGTACCCAACCCCTTCCTTGGCCACACCTCCCTTTTGGTTGATCAAGAGATCGTTGAGGTTCTTCTTGCCTTGTATGCAAGTCGCAAGACCTCTCTCAAGTTGCTCCTTCAACTTAGCATTTTCCTCAACAAGATGTATATGCTCACAACACGGGTTAGTAGCATTTGCATTATCAATTAGAACCATATGAGGAAAAGTTGCTTTCTCCTTAGTTAGCTTCACTTGGAGTTGATCATGAGACTCCTTGAGACTAGCGTGAATACCCTTCAAGGCCTTGTGGGCCTTGTCAAGTATATCAAACTCCTCTTTGAGTCTAGCAAGATCAACCCCGAGTTTGGCCTTCTCGGAATTTAGCACACGAGAAACAATGAGGACATGATCATAATCTTTCTTTAACTTAGCATGATCAACGTTGTGTGACTCCTCAAGAGCCAAACGAAGACCATGCTCTTCCTCAAGAGCATTGGAAAGATCCGAAATCTCATCGGCATAGTCACGACTATGCCCTTCCATCTTAGAGATGGTGTCTTCGTGAGCCTCGATCATGTCATTGGCTTCACCAAGTTGTTCCAAGAGAGCAACAAAGTGCTTCTTGGATTTTCCCTTGAGTTTGCCCATAAAGGCCTCAAACTCGTTAGCCTCCACATTAGCTCCCTCAAGTTCATTAATGCTATCCGTCGGGGAAGGATGCTTAATGATGGTAGTTTTGATGTTGGAGGTTACCTTGTTGGTGGCTTTAGCCATGAGGCACTTGGCGGTGATGCTCTCATTGGGTGAGTCAAAGAGAGACACCCGTGACGTTGTTGCAATGGCAACGGAGGCCATGGCAACCGACTCACCATCTTCATCATCGTCATCATCCTCATTGTACTCTTCTTGCACAACCAAAGCCTTGGGAGGAGTCTTCTTGGTGAAGTTGTTCTTGTTGGGGAACGACTTGGCCTTGTCCTTTCAGATGAGCTTGC
This sequence comes from Triticum aestivum, assembly GCF_018294505.1. Lineage (NCBI taxonomy): Eukaryota > Viridiplantae > Streptophyta > Magnoliopsida > Poales > Poaceae > Triticum > Triticum aestivum. The sequence continues at coordinate 330,103,002 of NC_057806.1, read as the reverse complement.
CACCATTGTCTTCCCTCTTCTCATACGGGCATTCCACAACGAAATGACTCATGTTGCCGCAATTGTAGCAAGTCCTTACACGTTGCTTGCCCCTTGTGCCACTCAAGTTGCTTTTGCTAAAGTTTGGCCTCGAGTTTTTCTTGCTCCAAAATTGCCTTGAAGCAAGTGCCATGTGTTCATGATATGCATACTTCGTATCTTTGGGGTTGCTCTCCTCTTCTTCCTCTTCTTCTTCTTCTTCCACGGTGAGCTTGGCCTTCAATGTCGGCGGTCTTGTCCAAAATGTTCATGGCCACAAACTCATCCAACACTTCCGCTTGAGGTCAAAGTGTGGAAGTCCGGTCTTTGACGAATGATGGAGGACATGGCCTTGTGATAGGGCATCATTGCCTTGAGGAATTTGCGCTTGATCCAATTGTCATCCGTGTCCTTGCTCCCGTGATCTCATAGTGAGACCGCGAGTTTGGTCACTCTCCGATAAAGCTCACGAGGTTCTTCATCTTCTTTCATTGCAAACTCATCGGCCTCATCTTGTACCACTTCATAATTGGAGCGTTGAATGCTTGCGCTTCCCCAGTAGAGAGAGACAACACAATGCCATGCATCTTTGGCCAAGGCGAAGGGACGAAGATGAGGTAGGTCTTCGGGTGGAATTGCATCTTGAATGATGAAGAGAGCATTCTCATTGAATTGATTATCCACGGCTTCTCGAGGAGTGAAGTTGCTTGGATCATGCGGATAAAAACCTTCTTGAATGATTCTCCAAAGGTTAGTGTTCACATGATTTAAATGACGTTTAAAGCGGTAAACCCAAGAATCAAAGTCCTCAGTTTTCACAATCTTAGGAGGAGGACCGACATGATTCAAATGAGTGGAAGGAATCGGTCCACCATAAACAAGTGGTGGTTCCACATGGGCAAAGATGTCGGTGCCATTCTTACCACTAGAAGAAGGAGCCTTTTCACTACTAGCTTCCCCCTTGTCGGGGATAGCATCCGTCACCTTGTTGGCGGGATCACCCACTTTCAACGGTGCGGTGGATAGTTTAAGCCCCTCAAGAAATTTAGTAAACATGCTCTCAAATTCGGTCGTCATGGAGGTTTTCAATGTCTCCAAGGCCACATTGAACTCCTCAGAGAGACCGAGGTTCCCCCATCGCCCGTAGACGAGATAGGATTCACACCGGAGTGTTCCTCCACACCGTCTACGGTATCAACCATACTCTTTGGATGGTAAAGTCCTTAATAAAGAGATGAGGCTCTGATACCAATTGAAAGGATCGATATGGTTGACTAGAGGGGGGTGAATAGGCAACTAACAATTTTTAGCTTTTCTTTAGCAATTTAAACTTTGCATCAAAGTAGGTTGTCTAGATATGCAACTAGGTGAGCAACCTATATGATGCAATACGGATAGGAAAACAAGCAAGCAAGATATATGAAACAAATAAGCTTCCACAAGTAAAGGCACGAGATAACCAAGAGTGGAGACGGTGGAGACGAGGATGTGTTGCCGAAGTTCCTTCCCTTTGAGAGGAAGTACGTCTCCGTTGGAGCGGTGTGGAGGCACAATGCTCCCCAAGAAGCCACTAGGGCCACCATAATCTCCTCACGCCCTCACACAATCTGAGATGCCGTGATTCCACTATTGGTGCCCTTGGATGCGGTGACCGAACCTTTACAAACGAGGTTGGGGCAATCTCCACAACTCAATTGGAGGCTCCCAACGACACCATGAAGCTTCACCACAATGGACTATGGCTTCGCGGTGACCTCAACCGTCTAGGATGCTGAAACACCCAAGAGTAACAAGATCCGCAAGGGATTAGTGGGGGGAATCAAATCTCTCTTGGTGGAAGTGTAGATCGGGGCCTTCTCAACCACTCCCGAGCAAATCAACAAGTTTGGTTGGCTAGGGAGTGAGATCGGGCGAAAATGGAGCTTGGAGCAATAATGGAGCTTAGTGGTGGAAGAGGTGAGTCAACGAGGAAGAAGGGGATCCTTATATAGTGTGTGGAAAAGATCCAACCGTTACCCACCAACCAGCCCGCGGCCAGCGGTACTACCACGCCTGGCTAGCGGTACTACCGCAAGGCTGCGCGGTACTACTGCTTGCAACCAAGCGGTACTACCGCACGGCTGTGCGGTACTACCGTACGGACCCAGGGTACTACCGCAACCCCAGCACAGAACCGATAAATAGACGCACAGAAGCTGGGGGCGGAACTTCCGCACGCGCGGTACTACCGCGCCCCCCATGCGGTACTACCGCGAGGCAAAAGTCCCAGCCAGGGGAGAAGGGAAACTTCCGTGCCTACTTCTGCAAAGAAACGGAAGTAGCAAAAACCCAACACAGTAGTACTGCCGAGGGGCGGTACTACTTCCTGACCGCATAGCGCGGTACTACCGCACGGCGAAAGCGGTACTACCGCGGTAGGTGCGGATGTAAAAAATTACATCTGCTCCTACTACCGCAAGGGGGCGGCACTAGCCTGGTGGGCAGTGGTAGTGCGGCTCCAGGGGAGCGGTACTACCGTGGGCACCTGTGGTACTACCGCGCCACCGCGCGGTACTACCGCGGATGCCTACGGTACTACCGTTGACCCAGGAGCAGTACTACCGCAACCGACAACGACAGCCAGACAAGGGAGGCAAGAAAACGGAGGAAGCTCCAAGGAAGAAGGAGGGGATAAGGAGACGTGTACATGATGATTCCACCCAAACCTTTCCAACGTGGACCCCCTCTTAATAGTACGGCTTTCCTACGACTCAAATCCACCAAAAAGAAACGTAGAAAAGACGCCGTCTTCGTCAGTCTTCGAAGGGCACCCAATCGTCTTGTGCCTAGCAAAGAAGTGTCTGGAATACTCATGGCACACGATTAGTCCGCAAATGCGTTGTCATCAATCACCAAAACACTTAGGGATAAATATGTCCTTACAATTGCAAAACAAAGATTTAAAGGGGGACACATCAATAACTTTTAGATCTTCATCTTTATTTTCATAGGAACTAGAAGAACACGCTCTTATAAAGGCATCTTTCTTAGCACACATCCTAGCGGTTCTTTCTTTGCACTCATCAATGGAAATTCTCATGGCTTTGAGAGACTCATTGATATCATGCTTAGGTGGAATAGATCTAAGTTTCAAAGAATCAACATCAACGTTCCTAGCCAAATCATCAATCTTAAGCAATTTTTCTTCAATCATAGCATTAAAATTCTTTTGTGAAGTAATAAATTCTTTAATATTAGATTCAAAATCAGAGGGCATCTTATTATAATTTCCATAAGAATTGTTGTAGGAATTACCGTAATTATTAGAAGGATTACTAGGATAAGGCCTAGGATTAAAATTTCCTCTATTCGCGTTATTACCAAAATTGTTCCTACCAACAAAATTCACATCCATAGATTCATTATTATTCTCAATCAAAGTAGACAATGGCATATCATTAGGATCAGAAGAAAAACTCTTATTAGAAAATAATTTCATAAGTTCATCCATCTTTCCTCTCAAAACATTAATTTCTTCTATCGCATGCACCTTTTTATTAGTAGATCTTTTAGTATGCCATTGAGAATAATTAACCATAATATTATCTAGGATTTTAGTAGCTTCTCCTAAAGTGATTTCCATACAAGTGCCTCCCGCGGCCGAATCTAAATGATTTCTAGAAGCAAAATTCAATCCGGCATAAAAATTCTGAACAATCATCCACAAATTTAAACCATGAGTAGGGCAATTACGTATCATTAATTTCATTCTCTCCCAAGATTGTGCAACATGTTCATGATCAAGTTGCTTAAAATTCATAATATCGTTTCTAAGAGAGATGATCTTAGCGGGAGGAAAATACTTAGAGATAAAAGCATCTTTGCACTTATTCCATGAATCAATACTATTTTTAGGCAAAGACGAAAACCAAGCTTTAGCACGATCTCTAAGCGAAAAAGGAAATATCTTCAATTTAACAATATCATTATCCACATCTTTTTTCTTTTGCATGTCACACAAATCAACGAAGCTATTAAGATGGGTAGCGGGATATTCACTAGGAAGGCCGGAAAACGGATTTTTCATGACAAGATTCAGCAAAGCAGCATTAATTTCACAAGATTCAGCGTTGGTAAGAGGAGCAATCGGAGTGCTAATAAAATCATTGTTGTTGGTATTGGTGAAGTCACACAATTTAGTATTATCTTGAGCCATCGTGACAAGCAAGCAAACTAACACACAAGCAAACAAAAAGCAAGTGGGAAAAAAGAGGCAAATAGAGAAAGAGAGGGAGGATAGAGAGAGAGAGAGGGCGAATAAAACGGCAAGGGTGAAGTGGGGGAGAGGAAAATGAGAGGCAAATTGCAAATAATGTAATGCGGGAGATAAGGGTATGTGATGGGTACTTGGTATGTTGACTTTTGCATAGACTTCCCCGGCAACGGCGCCAGAAATCCTTCTTGCTACCTCTTGAGCATTGTGTTGGTTTTGCCCGAAGAGGAAGGGATGATGCAGCAAAGTAGCGTAAGTATTTCCCTCAGTTTTTGAGAACCAAGGTATCAATCCAGTAGGAGGCTACGCACGAGTCCCTCACACCTGCACAAAACAAATAAATCCTCGCAACCAACGCAAATAGGGGTTGTCAGTCCCTATAAGGCCACTTACGAGAGTGAGATCTGATAGATATGATAAGATAGTATTTTTGGTATTTTTATGATAAAGATGCAAAGTAAAATAAAGGCAAAGTAAATAGCAAAGGAAATAACTAAGTAGTAGGAGATTAATATGATAGAGATAGACCCGGGGGGCATAGGTTTCACTTGTGGCTTCTCTCAAGAGCATAAGTATTCTACGGTGGGTGAACAAATTACTGTTGAGCAATTGACAGAATTTAGCATTGTTATGAGAATATCTAGGTATGATCATGTATATAGGCATCACGTCCGAGACAAGTAGACCGACTCCTGCCTACATCTACTACTATTACTCCACTCATCAACCGCTATCCAGCATGCATCTAGAGTATTAAGTTAAAAATAGAGTAATGCCTTAAGCAAGATGCCATGATGTAGAGGGATAGACTCATGCAATATGAAGAAAACCCCATTTGTTATCCTCGATGGCAACAATACAATACGTGCCTTGCTGCCCCTTACTGTCACAGGGAAAGGACACCGCAAGATTGAACCCAAAGCTAAGCACTTCTCCCATTGCAAGAAAGATCAATCTAGTAGGCCAAACCAAACTGATAATTCGAAGAGACTTGCAAAGATAACCAATCATACATAAAAGAATTTAGAGAAGATTCAAATATTATTCATAGATAGACTTGATCATAAACCCACAATTCATCGGTCTCAACAAACACACCGCAAAAAGAAGATTACATGAATAGATCTCCACAAGAGAGGGGGAGAACATTGTATTGAGATCCAAAAAGAGAGAAGAAGCCATCAAGCTACTAGCTATGGACCCGTAGGTCTGAAGTAAACTACTCACACTTCATCGGAGGGGCTATGGTGTTGATGTAGAAGCCCTCCGTGATAGATGCCCCCTCCGGCGGAGCTCCGGTACAGGCCCCAAGATGGGATCTTGTGGATACAGAAAGTTGCGGTGGTGGAATTAGGTTTTTGGCTCCATCCTTGATCGTTTGGGGTACGTGGATATATATAGGAGGAAGGAGTACGTCGGTGGAGCAACAGGGGGCCCACAAGGGTGGAGGGCGCGCCTAGGGTAGGCAGGCGCGCCCCTACCTCGTGGCCTCCTCTTTTCTTTCTTGACGCAGGGTCCAAGTCTCCCGTGTCTTGTTCGTTGAGAAAATCACGTTCCAGAAGGTTTCATTCCGTTTGGACTCCGTTTGATATTCCTTTTCTTCGAAACCCTAAAACAGGCAAAAAAACAACAATTCTGGGATGGGCCTCCGGTTACTAGGTTAGTCCCAAAAATAATATTAAAGTGGATAATAAAGCCCAATAATGTCCAAAACAGTAGATAATATAGCATGGAGCAATCAAAAATTATAGATACATTGGAGACATATCAATATCTTCCCGTGAGTCCCTGATCTTGATCGTACACATTTGCGTGTATGATTAGTGTACGATTGAATCAGCGGCGTCACAAGTTGGTATCAGAGCCGACTGCCTGTAGGTAGCCCCCTTTCAAACTCCTTGGCCGAAGTTGAGTCTAGTCACTACAAAAACTTTTGCTAACATTGGCTGTGTGTCTTATGGCCCCACGTCGCCATTGGGTGGTATTAGCATCTTTTATTCCTCGTCTTTACTCTAGGACTCTAATCTCTCTTCTATTCAGGTTAAATATTTTATTAACGCCGACTCTAGGTTCTCATAACTACTTCCATCCGGAGAGCCCCTTACTCCAGATGATTACTTGGTGCACCGAAGGATTTTGATAGTAGTGATACACATACTCATAGTATTGAAGCCAAAATATATAAGTTTAATAATGATAGTGCAACTTATTTTTGGCACTTCCGTTTAGGTCATATTGATGTAAAGCGCATGAAGAAACAACATGCTGATGGGCTTTTGGAATCACTTGATTATGAATCACTTGATGCTTGCGAACCATGCCTCATGGGCAAGATGACTAAGACTCCGTTCTCCGGAACAATGGAACGAGCAACAGACTTATTGGAAATAATATATACTGATGTATGCAGACCGATGAGTGTTGATGCTCGTGGCGGGTATCATTATTTTCTTACGTTCACAGATGATTTGAGAAGATATGGGTATATCTACTTGATGAAACATAAGTCTGAAACATTTGAAAAGTTCAAAGAATTTCAGAGTGAAGTGGAAAATCATCATAACAAGAAAATTAAGTTTCTACGATCGGTGAATATTTGAGCTATGAGTTTGGTCTTCATAGGATACCCAAAGGAGACTGTTGGGTACACCTTCTATCACAGATCTGAAGGCAAGTGATACGTCTCCAATGTATCTATATTTTTTGATTGTTCCATGTATTATATATTCTGTTTTAGATGTTTAATGGGCTTATTTATACACTTCTATATTATTTTTGGGACTAACCTATTAACCGAAGGCCCAACCCAAATTGCTATTTTTTTGCCTATTTCAGTGTTTCGCAGAAAGAGAATATCAAACGGAGTCCAAACGGAATGAAACCTTCGGGAATGTGATTTTTGGAACAAACGTGATCCAGGGGACTTGGAGTGGACATCAAGAAACAATTGAGGAGGCTACGAGGCAGGGGGCGCGCCTACCTCCCTGGGTGCGCCCTCCACCCTCGTGGGCCCCTCGTTGCTCCACCAACCTACTTCTTTCTCATATATATATATATATCTATGTACCTCGAAAACATCCAGGAGCACCACTATCGGTGTCAAAACCGGCGGATCTTGGGTAGGGGGTCCCGAACTATGCGTCTAAGGTGGATGGTTACATGAGGCATGGGACACGATGTTTTACCCAGGTTCAGGCCCTCTTGATGGAGGTAAAACCCTACGTCCTACTTGATTATTCTTGATAATATGAGTAGTACAAGAGTTGATCTACCACGAGATCAGAGAGGCTAAACCCTAGAAGCTAGCCTATGGTATGATTGTATGTTGTCCTACGGACTAAAACCCTCAGGTTTATATAGACACCGGAGGGGGCTAGGGTTACACAAGGTCGGTTACAAAGGAGGAGATATACATATCCGTATTGCCTAGCTTGCCTTCCATGCCAAGTAGAGTCCCATCCGGACACGGGACGAAGTCTTCAATCTTGTATCTTCATAGTCCAACAGTCCGGCCAAAGGATATAATCGGCTGTCCGGATACCCCCTAATCCAGGACTCCCTCAGTAGCCCCCGAACCAGGCTTCAATGACGACGAGTCCGGCGCGCAGTATTGTCCTCAGCATTGCAAGGCGGGTTCTTCTCCAAATTTCGAACGTTTGTTAAGCAGTGTCCGGCCCCATAAATGTTGGACCTTTTGGCTTCTATGCCCAATAAGGGCTATCTTCCATGCGTCGAATGAATACGAGGCGCCAGGGCATTTTTACATTCGCCCCCCTAGCCAGATAAATAAATTGTCTATTAAAGGGATGGGGATTCTTAGATCCAATCCATATCATCCTCCCCCAGCTAGAATCCATCGGAGCGCGCTTCGGAAAAATCCACTCCAACAGGGCCGACCTCCGCAACTCCTCCTCCCGCCCCCGTAGCCCTAAGCCCGGTGATTGGGATAGGTGTTCAGCCACACAGTCGATTAGTCGAACTGCAGACTAAGGGATTTCTCCCTCCAGCGTATATGGTTCCCGTCCGAGCCGGGCTCGCCACCTACAATGGCGGGGAGCAAGCGGAGAGCTTCCCCAGCCCCTCTACGACGGAGCAGGTATGCCTTGTTCCTTATTTATTAAGGGGACTCGGATTTCCAATTCATCTGTTCCTCCGCGGGCGCCTGGAGTTTTACGGCCTCCAACTGCATAATTTCACCCCTGCTTCCATATTACACATCGCCGGCTATGTTGCCCTCTGCGAGTTATTCCTGGGCTGCAAGGCTCATTTCGAGCTGTGGAAAAGGTCATTTTGCCTCGTCCCCCGCACACAGGAGGGGTCACTTTATCAAGTGGGCGGAGCCGAAATATGGCGCATCGCCGAAACCGGATACCTGTCCGGTACTCCGAAGAAGACATCCGAGGACTGGCCTTCGGAATGGTTTTATATGGAGGACGTCCCCCTTCCGGACCCTGTTCGGCGGGGTCTACCTGAGTTCAATAATGCTCCTCTGAAGAAACGCCTAAGCTGGCACCCACGGAGCCCCCAGGAGGAAGACAATGGGGAAGTCCTTTACCTGATGAACCGGATTAAAGCGCTGGCTCAATCAGGATTGACAATAATCGAGGTTATGTCAATATGCATAATGCGGGGAGTACAGCCACTTCAATATCGAGGGCACCCCCTGTGGTGTTTTAACGGGGAAGACGATGCCACCCGTTGCGGGCGCAAGGGTCCGGACAACGCTGCTACTTTAGCAAAAATCCTGTCCGAGCTGTTCAAGGGAGAGGAAGAGGAATGCCTCCACATCAAACCACGGGATGGATTCTCCATGTACAACCCTCCAAGCTGGGTGAGTTATATCTCCTTACTCCCATTCTTCCCGCATTCTTTGTTGCAGGTACTCACCTTGCCATTTCACGGCAGGAACTGCGAAAAGCCATAAGGGAGGTCAACAGCCCATCCCCACAACCAGAGGACCCCAACCGGGCCCTCGGTCCCGGACTCGAAGAAGATCCGGACATATTCGTGGAGCTGATAGACTGGCAGTTCTATCAGTTGAGCTGTGATGACGCCATGGTGGCCATTACGGCCGACTATCCCAGACTACTCCCTGCGTCGCTCATAAGAAAAACCAAAATCCCAACTCCGAAAACTAGGATCCCCTTTTAGATACTTCACCTACCATATACATATGGTGTTTTACAAGGAAGGCATTCGGGACACCGTGCCGAACCCGCAGCAACTCGCCAACAAGAGGCGCTGAGGCCGGGTAGGCCAAAAAGGAAGGCGGTTAGGACGGAGACGCCGATGCAGAGGTATGACAAAAACCCCGCTCCGTGGTTGTAGTCTTTCTCAAAATGTAATGATGTCCATGTTTCTTTAACAGAAAAAATGCTCGCCGGAATATGTCTGGTGAGGCTGCCGATCATGCTTCCACTAGTCGGGCTCCAGGACCGGACATAGAGGTGGAAGCCGACATGGGGTGGATGCCGGATACTCCCCCTACAGAGGATGCAGATAGACTATCCACTACAAATTCAGAAGTGGAGAGCGCCATGAATCATAGGCGTCGCCGGGCCGTACTCCGTGACGCTTGCTTCTCACCAGAGGCATTTGATGCCTTCAATTCTGGAGACGCGTACCTCCGTGCTGCTCAAAGTGGTCTAGCCAGAGCCACGGACCAGTATGTAAGGGATGTACGGGTAAGCAAATCTGACGATTATATGTATCAGTAGCCCCTGAGACTTGAAACAGTTAGCAGAACTGATTTAAGGATCATCTATTGTGCAGGTTCTTACAGAGAAGAATACTCGACTGTCACAGGAGCTGGATGAATGCAAGACCCAACTTCGGGCCGCCGTTGCCGCATTGAAGGAACCTAAAAAGTCCCCAGCTGGTAACATTTGTTTCAAAGAATGATAGGTACCATATAGCGTGCGGCATGGCTACAGATCTAACAATAGATATTGTAGATGAATCCAGAGAGAATCCGGAGGACCAGCATGCCGTACGACAGCTAAAGGCTGGCGAACGTGTGCTGACTGAGGTCAGGCGGGAGAAAAACAATCTCCAAGACGCCAATACCAAGCTGAGCATGGAACTGAAAGATGTTCGAGCCCAACTTGCGGACTCCGAGAAGGAGAATAAGCGGCTTCGACGCGGCATTTTCGGTAAGTGCTTGAACGAACCCTTAAAAAGGGGATGACGGAGAAGCCAGCTAACAGAGTTATGTCTGCAGGTATGCTGACGGGTCATCCCGCGGAGGAGATGCCCGGTCTGCGGGTGATCTTCTATCCGAGCTCTCACAACTGCACGAACAAGTTCGGCAGGTGATGCAAGGTATTGCCCAGGCCTTGTGGCCATCCGTCTCCCTGCTAGAAGGCATTGGAGGGCTTGCAGAGAAGCTCAAGGGAGCATGGCGGCGCTTCCGATTATGGAAGATAACGGCCTTCCATCAAGGTGCCCGGGAAGCCTGGGCCATGGTGAAGACGCGGTATACCAAAGCTGACCCAAACCACATGGCCGAGGTCAGACCTGTGGGGCCTGATGGGAAAGAGATCCCCGTTAGCTTAGTTTATGGGCAAGTAGAATTAGCCGCAAAGTATTCCCAACAGGATTGTAGGCTAGACAGCCTGTTGGATGGTATAGAAGAGGAATTTAGTCAGTCTACATGACTATGTAATTAAAGTGACATGTATAATGCCTTCTAGCCGGATTGTAAATCATTTGTCATGGCGGACCTTTTCGCTTCAACCTCAGGACCCGATAGTCCAGAGTGTTTCCGAATACCCGCTCAGTTATATAAGAACCGGGGTATGCGTGGAAACCAGGCGTAGGGGTCATTAGTGCTTGAACAGACAAGTACCCAACTAGTTATGTTATATTACATGGGTAGTAAGAAACATCTTCCAGGGAGAATAGTTCCGTTAGGGGTTCCTTTCCCTGGGTATGCATGCCCTAAGGTGCATGTCCGAACTGCGAGAGGAGACGCAGGAAAAAACATCTGGGGCATATGTGGAAAATAAATAAAAATCATCTTTTGTTCGCCGACCGAATATTCCCTTAAGAACGCTAGCTTTCGGCTTCACCCAGTCTGAGGTACACATCCGGCTGACCCGACAGTAACAATCGCAGAGGTGCTCCCCTTATGCCCTAGCCGAATTAACGGGAACGTAGGGCATAAATACAAGAGCCAGGCAACCCAGCTTGGCCAAAACTTAAGTCATATCGATGCATATAATGGCGAAGAAAAGGTACATGCGGAAGACTAACACATGTGCGGGGCATAAAGCCCGGAAATAAAATTAAGCTTCTGTGTAAGAAGCCCCCAGGTATAATGAGCGCGGTTAGCGCGTCTATAGTGTGCAAGCAAGGCAAAAGTTGGCCCTTGAAGGCCTTGAGAAAGAATAAAAGAAAGAAAGAAAAAAAAGACAGATAATGTATATGCAAAAAAATGGACAGAGGAAGGAGACTAACATAGAGTCCGGCGCTAGGCGTAGAATCTTCGGAGCTTGGCTGCGTTCCATCGGTTCGGCTCAAGTCGATTATTCGATGCATCCCGCTGACGGTACGCTCCACCGGTCAGAACTTGGTTAATAATGAAGGGACCTTCCCATTTGGGCTCGAGCTTGGTCTTTTTCTTCTCCGGCAGGCATAGAACTAACTCGCCAACGTTATAAGTTTTGACCCGTACTTCTCTGCTTTGGTATCTGCGAGCCTGTTGCTGATAGAATGCAGAACGGGCTTTTGCCACGTCGTGCTCCCCCTCCAGGGTGTCCAGACTGTCCTACCGATCGAGCTCGGCTTCTCTTTCTTCGTAAATGCGCACTCGAGGTGAGTCATGAATTATGTCGCAGGGCAGAACTGCCTCTGCGCCGTACACCATAAAGAAGGGTGTATATCCGGTAGTACGATTCGGCGTGGTCCGCAGCCCCCAGAGTACGGAGTCGAGCTCCTCTACCCAGTGCGTGTTAGACTCCTTTAAGGACCGCACTAATCTGGGTTTAATGCCGCTCATGATAAGACCATTTGCTCGCTCAACTTGGCCGTTGGTTTGTGGGTGATAGACGGAAGCATAATCGAGCTTGATGCCCATGTTGCTGCACCAGAGTTTTACCTCGTCGGCCGTGAAGTTCGTGCCGTTGTCAGTGATGATGCTGTGGGGGACGCCATAACGGTGTACAACCCCGGATATGAAGTCTATCACCGGTCCGGATTCGGCTGTTTTAACAGGTTTGGCTTCTATCCATTTGGTGAATTTATCCACCATGACCAGTAAGTATTTTTTCTTATGGGTTCCCCCTTTAAGGGGTCCAACCATGTCAAGCCCCCAGACCGCGAAGGGCCAGGTAATGGGGATTGTTTGGAGGGCGGTGGGTGGCATGTGGCTTTGGTTTGCAAAAAGCTGGCAACCGACGCAGCGTTGGACCAAGTCCTGTGCGTCTGCCCGGGCCGTCGGCCAATAAAAACCTGTACGGAAGGCCTTGCTTACAAGGGCCCGGGCTGCGGCGTGGTGGCCGCCGAGTCCGGCATGAATTTCTGCCAAAAGCTTCCGCCCTTCCTCTTCGGAGATGCACCTTTGAAGGACTCCGGTAGTGCTTTTTTTATACAGCTCTCTCCCTCGTGGACCCTGTAGGCTTTAGATCGCCGCACTATGCAGCGTGCCTCATTTTGGTCCTCGGGAAGTTCCTGCCTAGTTAGGTAGGCCAAGAATGGTTCTGTCCACGGGGCAATGATGGCCATTATGACGTGGGCTGAAGGTGTTATTTCGGTGGCAGAGCCTCCGATTATGTCAGAGTGTTCGGTATCGGGCATTTTGGCCGGGTCCGGACTATTGTTACCGGTGTCCCCTTCCCATACCACGGATGGCTTAAACAACCTCTCCAAAAAGATGTTGGGGGGGGACCGCATCGCGTTTTGCACCGATGCGGGCGAGGATATCCGCCGCCTGATTGTTTTCCCGAGCCACATGGTGAAATTCGAGCCCCTCGAACCGAGCTGACATCTTTAGGACGGCGTTTCGATAGGCCGCCATCTTCGGATCCTTGGCATCGAAGTCTCCATTTATTTGGGATATTGCGAGGTTCGAATCCCCACACACCTCCAGGCATTGAATGCCCATGGAAACTGCCATCCGAAGACCATGTAGCAAGGCTTCATATTCGGCTGCGTTGTTGGAGTCTGTATACAGTATCTGCAGTACGTATTGAACTGTATCTCCGATTGGGGACGTCAGGACGATGCCAGCCCCCAGACCAGCCAGCATTTTGGAGCCGTCGAAGTGCATGATCCAATTGGAGTATGCGCCGTACTCTTTAGGGAGTTCGGCTTCCGTCCATTCGGCGACAAAGTCGGCCAATACTTGTTATTTAATGGCTCACCATGGTTTGTATGTTATGTCAAACGGGAGGAGCTCAATGGCCCATTTGGCAATCCGGCCCGTGGCGTCGCGGTTGTTTATAATATCATTAAGTGGCACTTCCGAGGCTACTGTAATCGGACACTCTTGAAAGTAGTGTCGCAGCTTCCGGGATGCCATGAATACCGCATAGGCTATCTTTTGATAATGTGGGTACCGTGATTTGCATGGAGTGAGGATAGTGGATACATAATATACCGGATTTTGAAGAGGGAATTTATGTCCGTCCGCTTCTCGTTCGACGACGAGCACTGCGCTTACAACCTGATGAGTTGCCGCAATGTATAACAACATTGGTTCGCCAATGTTTGGCGCGGCCAGGATTGGGTTGGTTGCCAGTATGGCTTTTATTTCTTCCAATCCGGCTGTGGCAGCGTCCGTCCACTCGAAGTGTTCGGTGCGCCGAAGGAGGCGATAAAGGGGTAATGCCTTTTCTCCTAAGCGGGAGATAAAGCGGCTTAGAGCCGCCACACATCCAGTTAATTTCTGGATTTGTTTGAGGTCTGTTGGGGTAGCCAACTGTGACAAAGCTCGGATTTTGGCCGGATTAGCTTCAATTCCTCTACTGGAGACAATGAAGCCCAGGAGCTTTCCGGCTGGTACGCCGAAAACGCATTTTTCCGGATTGAGCTTGATGTCGTATGTTCGGAGGTTGTCGAATGTGAGCCTCAAGTCGTCTATTAGAGAGTCGACGTGTTTGGTTTTGACGACCACATCATCTACGTATGCCTCTACTGTTTTGCCGATCTGTTTCTCCAGACATGTCTGAATCATGCGCTGATATGTTGCGCCGGCGTTTTTGAGCCCAAAAGGCATTGTGTTGAAACAGAAGGGGCCGTATGGTGTGATAAATGCCGTTGCGGCTTGGTCGGACTCCGCCATCTTGATTTGGTGGTAGCCGGAGTATGCGTCGAGGAAACACAATGACTCGTGTCCTGCGGTAGCATCGATAATTTGATCAATGCGGGGGAGGGGGAAGGGATCCTTTGGGCAAGCCTTGTTGAGGTCCTTGAAATCGACACATAGGCGCCAGGATTTGTCCTTCTTTGGTACCATCACCAGGTTTGCTAGCCAGTCCGGGTGTTTTATTTCTCTAATGAATCCGGCCTCCAATAACTTGGCTAGTTCCTCTCCCATAGCCTGTCTCTTAGGTTCAGAGAAACGCCGAAGAGCCTGCTTGACCGGCTTGAATCCCTTTAGGATATTGAGGCTGTGCTCGGCCAGCCTGCGTGGGATTCCTGGCATGTCTGAGGGGTGCCAGGCGAATATGTCCCAATTCTCGCGCAGGAACTCTCGTAGTGCGGCGTCCACGGCGGGGTTTAACTGTGCCCCGATGGAGGCTGTTTTTGTAGGGTCCGTTGGGTGGACTTGGAATTTGACTATTTCATCCGCTGGTTTAAAAGAGGTGGACTTGGATCTCTTGTCAAGTATCACGTCGTCCCTGTCCACTGTGGAGCGTAGCGCAGTTAATTCCTCGGCCGAAAGGGCTTCGGATAATGCCTCGAGGGCCAATGCGGCTGTTTTGTTTTCGGCGCGGAGTGCTGTGTCCGGATCACTAGCGAGAGTGATGATTCCGTTGGGCCCGGGCATTTTGAGCTTCATGTACCCATAATGGGGTATGGCTTGGAAGATCGTGAACGCCTCCCGTCCTAAAAGGGCGTGGTATCCACTACTGAACGGGGCCACTTGGAATGTAATTTCTTCGGACCTATAGTTCTCCGGCGTGCCGAATACCACATCTAGTGTGATTTTCCCAGCACAGCGTGCTTCCCGACTGGGGATGATTCCTCTGAAGGTTGTGCTGCTTTGCTCAATGCGGTTCCAGTCTATTTCCATTTTTTGAAGAGTTTCCTCATATATGAGGTTTAATCCACTGCCGCCGTCCATGAGTACTTTGGTGAGTCGAAAGCCGTCCACAATTGGACTGAGGACCAGTGCAGCTGGTGCTCGGGCTGTTCGGAATTTAGGTTCGTCACTGGCATTGAAGGTAATAGCCGTGTCACTCCATGGATTCATTGGTGCCACGTGGCAGATTTCGGAGAAGCTGCGGAGTGTTCGCTTGCGCCTATTATTTGATGCGAAGGTTTCAAAGACTATTAATACCGTATTGTTATCCACGGGATGGTGCTCTGTGGCATTTGGGATGAGAAGATCCTCACCAATTTTGGCCACCTGCCGGAGTATCCAACATGCTCTAAGGCTATGTGTTGGTATGGTATCCGCTGTACTATGAATTTTGCAGGGTCCGTTAAGCCATCCCTCCAATACGGTTCTATGCCCTATAGAGGGTTTTTGTTTCTTTGTAACTAACTCGGGTGTCTTATGATAGTGCACCCTTTTACTTCGGACTAGGTGTATATTCCGAGCCGGATAATCCCAAAATTTCGTTTCGGTTTTCCAGGCACTTTCCATCGCACAGTACTTTCGTACTATGGACGCCAAGTCAGCAAAGCGTGATATGTCACGACGACTTACGACATTAAGGATTTCCTTGTCCATGTAATTATTGCAGAAAAATGAGACTGCGTCTTCCTCGCGACAGTCCTTAACCTTGTTCATCACAAGGAGGAATCTGGCCCAATAATGATGTACTGTTTCATGGGGCTCTTACCTGATGTGGGAAAGATCGTTTATGTCTGGGTGGGTGGGTGGATTTGAGTCCGAAGCCCTACCCGATCTGAGACCCAGGGGCCGAGGAGATTCCAATCTTGGAAGCTCGGATTCTGGAGTGTTGCCCGATAAGTCTGGCCCGCTGCCTGACTCTAAGTTCAGGGCTTGGGTGATGTCCTGCCGTAAATGGGTATCCGTCTCGGAGAGCTCAGGAATCCGGACATAGTTAGTCCTCAAGATAGAGGAAGAATTGCCGTATTGTTCCCCCACCACCACAATATGATGGGTGACCGGTGGAGAATTAATCTCCCTTTGATCGGGTTTAAGCCCAATCCGATCATAGTCTGTAGCGACTCCCAAGGCGGCGATACGATCCAAGAGCTCGTTTAGGGAAGAGAGTTCCATTGGATCCATCTGCTCGGCGAATTCCGAGCCGACGTGGAGGCTGTTTTTGATGACCCGAGAGGTCATCGTCGGTGCAGCGGCCGAACGGGCGGTCATGATGAAACTGCCAAGCCGGAGAGTTTGGCCGACAGCCAGGGCTCCCCGACAACGAGACGAGGCATCCTTCCTTATGGCGACGACACAGTGGAACTCTCAATGAAAGCACCAATGTCGTGTCAAAACCGGCAGATCTCGGCTAGGGGGTCCCGAACTGTGCGTCTAAGGCGGATGGTAACAGGAGGCAGGGGACACGACATTTTACCCAGGTTCGGGCCCTCTTGATGGAGGTAAAACCCTACGTCCTGCTTGATTATTCTTGATAATATGAGTAGTACAAGAGTTGATCTACCACGAGATCAGAGAGGCTAAACCCTAGAAGCTAGCCTATGGTATGATTGTATGTTGTCCTACGGACTAAAATCCTCCGGTTTATATAGACACCGGAGGGGGCTAGGGTTACACAAGGTCGGTTACAAAGGAAGAGATATACATATCCGTATTGCCTAGCTTTCCTTCCACACCAAGTAGAGTCCCATCAGGACACGGGACGAAGTCTTCAATCTTGTATCTTCATAGTCCAACAGTCCGGCCAAAGGATATAATCCGGCTGTCCGGATACCCCCTAATCCAGGACTCCCTCAACCACGAAAACCTAATTCCACCGCCGCAACCTTCTGTACCCAAGAGATCCCATCTTGGGGCCTTTCCCGGAGCTCCGCCGAAGGAGGCATCAATCACGGAGGGCCTCTACATCAACTCCATGGCCTCTTCGGTGATGTGTGAGTAGTTTACTTCAAACCTTCCGATCCATAGTTATTAGCTAGATGGCTTCTTCTCTCTCATTGGATCTCAATACAAAGTTCTCCTCTATTCTCTTGGAGATCTATTCGATGTAATCTTCTTTTGCGGTGTGTTTGTCGAGATTCAATGAATTGTGGGTTTATGATCAAGTTTATCTATGAATAATATTTGAATCCTCTCTGAATTCTTTTATGCATGATTGGTTATCTTTGCAAGTCTCTTCAAATTATCAGTTTTGTTTGGCCTACTAGATTGATCTTTCTTGCAATAGGAGAAGTGCTTAGCTTTGGGTTCAATCTCTCGATGCTCAATCCTAGTGACAGAAAGGGAAACAACACATATTGTATTGTTGCCATCAGGATAAAAAGATGGGGTTTATATCATATTGCATGAGTTTATCCCTCTACATCATGTCATCTTGCTTAAGGCGTTACTCCGTTCTTATGAACATAATACTCTAGATGCATGCTGGATAGCGGTCGATGTGTGGAGTAATAGTAGTAGATGAAGGCAGGAGTCGGTCTACTTGTCACGGACGTGATGCCTATATAAATGATCATGCCTAGATATTCTCATAATTATTCGCTTTTCTATCAATTGCTCAACAGTAATTTGTTCACCCACCGTAATACTTATGCTATCTTGAGAGAAGCCACTAGTGAAACCTATGGCCCCCCAGGTCTATCTTCCATCATATTAATCTTCCATCAACAAGCTATTTCTATTACCTTTTATTTTGCAATCTTTACTTTTTATCTATATTATAAAAATACCAAAAATATTATCTTATCATATCTATCAGATCTCACTTTCGTAAGTAACCGTGAAGGGATTGAAAACCCCTTTATCGCATTGGTTGCGAAGTTCTTATTTGTTTGTGTAGGTGCGAGGGAATCGCACGTGGTCTCCTACTAGATTGATACCTTGGTTCTCAAAAACTGAGGGAAATACTTACGCTACTTTGCTGCATCACCCTTCCTCTTCAGGGGAAAACTAACGCAGTGCTCAAGAGGTAGAAAGAAGGATTTATGGCGCCATTGCCGGGGAGTCTACGCACAAGTCAAGACATACCAAGTACCCATCACAAACTCTTATCCCTCGCATTACATTATTTGCCATTTGTCTCTCGTTTTCCTCTCCCCCACTTCACCCTTGACGTTTTATTCACCCTCCTTTTCCGTTCCCCTTCTCTTTTCTAGTTCGTCTCTTTTTGCTTGCTTCTTGTTTGCTTGTGTGTTGGATTGCTTGCTTGTCATGATGGCTCAAGACAATACTAAATTGTGTGACTTTACCAATACCAACAATAATGATTGTATTAGCACTCCGATTGCTCCTCTTACCGATGCTGAATCTTGTGAAATTAATGTTGCCTTGTTGAATCTTGTCATGAAAGATCCGTTTTCCGGCCTTCCTAGTGAAGATGCCGCTACCCATTTAAATAGCTTTGTTGATTTGTGTGATATGCAAAAGAAGAAAGATGTGGATAATTGAAAGATCATGGAAGTCGCCTAGAGGGGGGGTGAATAGGCGTTTTAAAATAATTACGGTTTAGGCTTGAACAAATGCGGAATAAACCTAGCGGTTAATTTGTCAAGCACCAAACCTAAAACAACTAGGCTCACCTATGTGCACCAACAACTTATGCTAAGCAAGATAAGCAACTATGTGATAGCAAGATATATGACAAGAAACAATATGGCTATCACAAAGTAAAGTGCTTAAGTGAAGGGCTCGAGTAAGAGATAACCGAGGCACGCGGAGACGATGATGTATCCTGAAGTTCACACCCTTGAGGATGCTAATCTAGGTTTGGAGCGGTGTGGAGGCACAATGCTCCCCAAGAAGCCACTAGGGCCATCGTAATCTCCTCACGCCCTCGCACAATGCAAGATGTCGTGATTCCACTAAGGGACCCTTGAGGGCGGTCACCGAACCCGTACAAATGGCAACCCTTGGGGGCGGTCACCGAACCCATCAAATTGCTTGGGGCGATCTCCCCAACCTAATCGGAGACCCCGACACTTGCTCAGAGCTTTACACCACAATGATTGAGCTCCAAACACCACCAACCGTCTAGGGCGCCCAAGCACCCAAGAGGAACAAGCTCAAGGATACCAAGCACCCAAGAGTAATAAGCTTCTCAACTTGTAACTTCCACATATCACCATGGAGAACTCAAACCGATGCACCAAATGCAATGGCAAGGGCACACGGAGTGCCCAAGTCCTTCTCTCTCAAATCCCACTGAAGTAACTAATGCTAGGGAGGAAAATGAGAGGAAGAACAAGAAAGAGAACACCAAGAACTCCAAGATCTAGATCCAAGGGGTTCCCCTCACAAAGAGGAGAAAGTGATTGGTGGAAATGTGGATCTAGATCTCCTCTCTCTTTTCCCTCAAAAACTAGCAAGAATCAATGGAGGGATTGAGAGTTACCAAGCTCGAAGAAGGTAAACAATGGGGGAAGAACACGAGCTCAAGAGATAAGGTTCATTGGGGAAGAAGACCCCCTTTTATAGGAGGGAAAATCCAACCGTTAAGTGCTCAGCCCGCACATGAGCGGTACTACCGCTCGGGCGGAAGAAATAGGGAAAAGGAGCAACAAAACATGAACCTTGGGGTGGTAGTACCGCATATAAGCGGTACTACCGCTCACCCCAGCGGTACTACCGCTGGAGGAGCAGAACACAGGACCAAAAGAGGCAGGGCAAAGCAGAGTACAGCGGCAGTAATGCAGTAGCGGTACTACCGCCCGACTAGAGCGGTACTACCGCTTAAAGGCGGAACTACCGTGCCTTACTGCCATGCAACTACTGCTAAACCCGACACGAAAAGAGCAGGACCCAAAATCGAGGCGGTAGTAGAGCGGTACTACCGCTTAACGCTATAAGCGGTACTACCGCTGCCGACCACGGTACTACCGCAAGGAGAAAACCAGAACTGCCATAACTTCTTCATACGAGCTCCGAATTGAGCAAACTCAAGCTTGTTGGATACAAGACGACGAGTAGCATCAAAACAGCGAAAGTTCCAACATTGAAAACATCATAGAAGATGCATCATAGAAGATGCATGTGAACTCCGTTTTCAATGAACTCGAGCTTGTCATCAAGATGACCATAAGCTCTAAGACTCACAAAGCGAACCAAACAAGAACCAATAAAGATGATGCAAGGATGCAATGGTTTGAGCCCTCTACAAACGATACGATCAAGCTACTCATAGAGATCCCCCCTTGATAGTACGGCGATCGATCCTATAACCCGGTCTCCCAACTACCACTATGAGACCGGTAAAATAGAAAACCTATCAAGGGAAAACCTTTGTCTTGCACATAGTCCACTTGAACTAGATGATGACGATCTTGACTTCCTCAAGTTGGACCACCTTTCTTGATTGCGTTGGCTTGGTGAAGACTAGTAGATTGCTCCCCCATACTCCACTATGGGTGCGCAACTCTTCCGCACATCTTCACACGTCCATTGTCACCACAATGGATGGCAAGCTTCAAGCACTTGATCTCTTCGTGATGCATCACTTGAACTTGCACACGGCAACCTAACCCCACACAGAACTCTCACGAAGACCACGGGTTAGTACACAAAGCGTAATTGACAATGCTTACCATACCATGGGATCACTTGATCCCTCAGTACATCTTGTATGCTTTGTGTGTTGATCAACTTGATTCATTCTTGACTTAATCTTGATCAACCTTGAATCTTTCCAATTCTCTTCATTTGGATGATGTCTTGAAGGTAGACATGAATGATCACACAATCTTATTCTTCAAGACATGCTTGCAATAAGCTCAACACTCACATGACACATCTTTGGATAATTCCTTGAATAGCACCTTGGTCGGCACCAACTCTCCTTGAAACCAACACATGTACTCCAAGAAAAGCCTATGGACAAAACCTTCAAATATAACTCAAAGCAACCATTAGTCCATAGAGATTGTCATCAATTACCAAAACCAAACATGGGGGCACCGCATGTTCTTTCAATAATGATATTGTTAAATTGAAGCTATTCCCATTTTCCCTTAGAGATCGTGCTAAAACTTGGTTTTCGTCTTTGCCTAAAAATGGTATTGATTCATGGAATAAGTGCAAAGATGCTTTTATCTCTAAGTATTTTCTTCCCACTAAGATCATCTCTCTTAGAAATGATATTATGAATTTTAAGAAACTTGATCGTGAACATGTTGCACAAGCTTGGGAGAGATTGAAATTTATGATACGTAATTGCCCTACTCACGGTTTGAATTTGTGGATGGTTATACAAAAAATTTATGCTGGATTGAACTTTGATTCTAGAAACCTTTTAAATTCGGCCGCGAGGGGCACTTTTATGGAAATCACTTTAGGAGAAACCACTAAACTCCTAGATAATATTATGGTTAATTATTCTCAATGGCACACTGAAAGATCTACTAGTAAAAAAGTGCATGCGATAGAAGAAATTAATGTTTTGAGTGGAAAGATGGATGAACTTATGAAATTGTTTGCCAATAAGAGTGTTTCTTCTGATCCTAATTATATGCCTTTGTCTACTTTGATTGAGAATAATAACGAATCTATGGATGTGAATTTTGTTGGTAGGAACAATTTTGGTAATAACGCGTATAGAGGTAATTTTAATCCTAGGCCGTTTCCTAGCAATTCCTCTAATAATTATGGTAATTCCTACAACAATTCTTATGGAAATTATAATAAGATGCCCTCTGATTTTGAATCTAATATTGAAGAATTTATTAGTTCGCAAAAGAGTTTCAATGCTTTGATTGGAGAAAAATTGTCTAAGATTGATGAGTTGGCTAGGAACATGGATAGAATTTCTCTTCATGTTGATTATTTGAAACTTAGATCTATCCCACCTAAGCATGATATCAATGAGTCTCTCAAAGCCATGAGAATTTCCGTTGATGAGTGCAAAGAAAGAACCACTAGGATGCGTGCTAAGAAAGATTGGTTTGTGAAAGCATGTTCTTCTAGTTTTCATGATAATAAAGATGAAGATCTAAAAGTTATTGATGTGTCTCCTATTAAATCTTTGTTTTGCAATATGAATCTTGATAATGATGGGACTGGAGATGAGTCAACTTTAGTTAAAAGGCGTCCCAATGATTCGGAGTTTTTAGATCTTGATGCTAAAATTGTTAAAAGTGGGATTGAAGAGGTCAAAAATTTAGATAACAATGAACCCAATATCTTGGATTTCAAGGAATTGAATTATGATAATTGCTCTTTAATAGATTGTATTTCCTTGTTGCAATCCGTGCTAAATTCTCCTCATACTTATAGTCAAAATAAAGCTTTTACTAAACATATCGTTGATGCTTTGATGCAATCTTATGAAGAAAAACTTGAGCTGGAAGTTTCTATACCTAGAAAACTGTATGATCAATGGGAACCTACAATTAAAATTAAAATTAAAGATCATGAATGATATGCTTTCTGTGATTTGGGTGCTAGTGTTTCCACAATCCCAAAAACTTTGTGTGATTTGTTAGGTTTCCGTGACGTTGATGATTGTTCTTTAAACTTGCATCTTGCGGATTCCACTTTCAATAAACCTATGGGAAGAATTAATGATGTTCTTATTGTTGCAAATAGGAACTATGTGCCCGTAGATTATATTTTCCTTGATATAGATTGCGATCCTTCATGTCCTATTATTCTTGGTAGACCTTTCCTTAGAACGATTGGTGCAATTATCGATATGAAGGAAGGGAATATTAGATTCCAATTTCCATTAAGGAAAGGCATGGAACACTTTCCTAGAAATAAAATTAAATTACCTTATGAATCTATTATGGGAGCCACTTATGGATTGCATACCAAAGATGACAATACCTAGATCTATCCTTGCTTTTATGCCTAGTTAGGGGCGTTAACGATAGCGCTTGTTGGGAGGCAACCCAATTTTATTTTTGTTTATTGCTTTTTTGATTCTGTTTAGTAATAAGTATTTCATCTAGCCTCTGTTTAGATGTGATTTTATGCTTTTAATTAGTGTTTGTGCCAAGTAGAACCTTTGGGAAGACTTGGGGAAAGTCTTTGCGATCTTGCTGTAAAAAACAGAAACTTTAGCGCTCACGAGAATTGCTGCCTTTTTTATTGGAGAGTGATATCTAGTTAATTCTTTTTGCATATGATTAATAGATAAATTCCTCACGTCCATAAATTTATTTTAGAATTTTTGGGGTTCCAGAAGTGGTCGAAACCTACAGATTACTATATACTATTCTGTTTTTGACAGATTCTGTTTTTCGTGTGTTGTTTGCTTATTTTGATGAATCTATGGCTAGTAAAAGAGTTTATAAACCATAGAAAAGTTAGAATACAGTAGGTTTAACACCAATATAAATAAATAATGAGTTCATTACAGTACCTTGAAGTGGTATTTTGTTTTATTTTTGCTAATGAAGCTCATTAGATTTTCTATTTGAGTTTTGTGTTGTGAAGTTTTCAAGATTTTTGGGTAAAGATTTGATGGATTATGGAACAAGGATTGGCCAGAGCCTAAGATTCGGGATGCCCAAGGCACCCCAAGGTAAAATCCAAGGACAACCAAAATACTAAGCTTGGGGATGCCCCGGAAGGCATCCCCTCTTTCGTCTTCGTCTATCGGTACCTTTACTTGGAGCTATATTTTTATTCACCACATGATATGTGTTTTGCTTGGAGCGTCTTGTATGATTTGAGTCTTTTCTTTTTAGTTTACCACAATCATCCTTGCTGTACACACCTTTTGAGAGACACACACATGATTTGGAATTTGTTAGAATACTCTATGTGCTTCACTTATATCTTTTGAGCTAGATAATTTTGCTCTAGTGCTTCACTTATATCTTTTTAGAGCACGGTAGTGGTTCTATTTTATAGAAATAATTGATCTCTCATGCTTCACTTATATTATTTTGAGAGTCTTAAACAGCATGTAAATTTGCTTTAATTGTGAATTTAGTCCTAATATAATAGGCATGCAAGATCGGTATAATAAAAACTATCATACAAAAAGTGCATTGGATAATATGTGAAGTTAGATACTTGATAATTGTTTTGATATATGAAGATAGTGATATTAGAGTCATGCTAGTGGAGTAGTTGTGGATTTGAGAAATACTTGTGTTGAAGTTTGTGATTCCTGTAGCATGCACGTATGGTGAACCGTTATGTGATGAAGTCGGAGCATGATTTATTTATTGATTGTCTTCCTTATGAGTGGCGGTTGGGGACGAGCGATGGTCTTTTCCTACCAATCTATCCCCCTAGGAGCATGCACGTAGTACTTTGTTTCGATAACTAATAAATTTTTGCAATAAGTATGTGAGTTCTTTATGACTAATGTTGAGTCCATGGATTATACGCACTGTCACCCTTCCACCATTGCTAGCCTCTCTAGTACCGCGCAACTTATGCCGGTACCATAAACCCACCATATACCTTCCTCAAAACAGCCACCATACCTACCTATTATGGCATTTCCATGGCCATTCCGAGATATATTGCCATGCAACTTTCCACCGTTCCGTTATTATGACACGCTTCATCATTGTCATATTGCTTGCATGATCATGTAGTTGGCATCGTATTTGTGGCAAAGCCACCGTTCATAATTCTTTCATACATGTCGCTCATGAATCATTGCACATCCCGGTACACCGCCGGAGGCATTCATATAGAGTCATATTTTGTTCTAAGTATTGAGTTGCAATTCTTGAGTTGTAAGTAAATAAAAGTGTGATGATCATAATTATTAGAGCATTGTCCCATGTGAGGAAAGGATGATGGAGACTATGATTCCCCACAAGTCGGGATGAGATTCCAGACTAAAAAAAAGAGGCCAAAAAAAGAGAAGGCCCGACAAAACAAAATGAGAGAAAAAGTGAGAAGGGACAATGTTACTATCCTTTTACCACACTTGTGCTTCAAAGTAG
The DNA here is from genome assembly GCF_018294505.1 of Triticum aestivum. Lineage (NCBI taxonomy): Eukaryota > Viridiplantae > Streptophyta > Magnoliopsida > Poales > Poaceae > Triticum > Triticum aestivum. The sequence goes on along the minus strand of NC_057806.1, from coordinate 330,077,531 downwards.
CACCAAGATCTTCATGATAGACAGTCTCCTATGTTGTCACTTTCATATACTAGTTGGAATTTTACATTATAGAACTTGGCTTGTATATTCCAATGATGGGCTTCCTCTAAAGGCCCTAGGTCTTCGTGAGCAAGTGAGTTGGATGCACACCCACTTAGTTTCTTTTGTTGAGCTTTCATACACTTATAGCTCTAGTGCATCCGTTGCATGGCAATCCCTAGTCACTCACATTGATACCTATTAATGGGCATCTCCATAGCCCGTTGATACGCCTAGTTGATGTGAGACTATCTTCTCCTTTTTGTCTTCTCCACAACCACCATTCTATTCCACATATAGTGCTATGTCCATGGCTCACGCTCATGTATTGCGTGAAGATTGAAAAAAATTGAGAACATCAAAAGTATGAAACAATTGCTTGGCTTGTCATCGGGGTTGTGGATGATTTAAATATTTTGTGTGGTGAAGATAGAGCATAGCCAGACTATGATTTTGTAGGGATAACTTTCTTTGGCCATGTTATTTTGAGAAGACATGATTGCTTAGTTAGTATGCTTGAAGTATTACTATTTTTATGTCTATATTAAACTTTTATCCTGAATCTTTCGGATCTCAATATTCATGCCACAATAAAGAAATTTACATTGAATAATATGCTAGAATGCATTCCACTTCAAAAATTATGTTTTTATCATTTACCTACTCGAGGACGAGCAGGAATTAAGCTTGGGGATGCTTGATACGTCTCTAACGTACCTATAATTTTTGATTGTTCCATGCTATTATATATATTCTATTTTGGATGTTTAATGGGCTTATTTATACACTTTTATATTAGTTTTGGGACTAACCTATTAACCGGAGGCCCAGCCCAAATTGCTATTTTTTGGCCTATTTCAGTGTTTCGCAGAAAAATAATATCAAACGGAGTCCAAACGTAATGAAACCTTCGGGAACGTGATTTTTGGAACAAACGTGATCCAGGGGACTTGGAGTGGACGTCAAGAAACAATCAAGGAGGCCACGAGGCAGGGGGCGCGCCTACCCCCTAGGCGTGCCCTCCACCCTCGTGGGCCCCTCGTTGCTCCACGGACCTACTTCTTCCTCCGATATATATATCTACGTACCCGAAAACATCCAGGAGCACCATGAAAACCTAATTCCACCGCCGCAACCTTCTGTACCCAAGAGATCCCATCTTGGGGCCTTTTTCGGAGCTCCCCCGGAGGGGGCATCGATCATGGAGGGCCTCTACATCAACTCCATGGCCTCTCCGGTGATGTGTGAGTAGTTTACTTCAAACCTTCCGATCCATAGTTATTAGCTAGATGGATTCTTCTCTCTCTTTGGATCTCAATACAAAGTTCTCCTCGATTCTCTTGGATATCTATTCGATGTAACCTTCTTTTGCGGTGTGTTTGTCGAGATCCGATGAATTGTGGGTTTATGATCAAGTTTATCTATGAACAATATTTGAATCTTTTCTGAATTCTTTTATGCATGATTTGTTATCTTTGCAAGTCTCTTCGAATTATCAGTTTGGTTTGGCCCACTAGATTGATCTTTCTTGCAATAGGAGAAGTGCTTAGCTTTGGGTTCAATCTTGCAGTGCTCGATCCCAGTGACAGAAAGGGAAATGACACGTATTGTATTGTTGCCATCGAGGATAAAAAGATGGGGTTTATATCATACTGCATGAGTTTATCCCTCTACATCATGTCATATTGCTTAAGGAGTTACTCCGTTCTTATGAACTTAATACAGTACATGCATGCTGGATAGCGGCTGATGTGTGGAGTAATAGTAGTAGATGCAGGCAGGAGTCGGTCTACTTGTCACGGACTTGATGCCTATATATATGATCATGCCTAGACATTCTCATAATTATTCGCTTTTCTATCAATTGCTCGACGGTAATTTGTTCACCCACCGTAATACTTATGCTATCTTGAGAGAAGCCACTAGTGAAACCTATGGCCCCCGGGTCTATCTTCCATCAACAAGCTATTTCTATTGCCATTTCTTTTGCAATCTTTACTTTTTATCTATATTATAAAAATACCAAAAATATTATATTATCATATCTATCAGATCTCACTCTCGTAAGTTACCGTGTAAGGATTGACAACCCCTTTATCACGTTGGTTGCGAGGTTCTTATTTGTTTGTGTAGGTGCAAGGGACTCGCGCGTGGTCTCCTACCGGATTGATAGCTTGGTTCTCAAAAACTGAGGAAAATACTTACGCTACTTTGCTGCATCACCATGTCCTCTTCAAGGGAAAACTAACTGTAGCGACCAGACCTCAAACAGTCTGATCTCTGTGCTCCGGTGTCATCCCTGGATGAGTAATGCTGACACCACACAGTACTCGGAAGATTTATAACAGAGTAGCAATCACACACTTATTACATCGAGTGTCTCAAAAGAGAACTTATTACAATAAGTATGGCTTAAGGCCATCCAATAATGATAACAGCGGAAGGCTTGGAAGATAAGTGAGTCCATCAACTCCAACGGCATCACTGAGTATAGGACCACGACCTAAAAACTCCTTAATCATCGTCTGAAAAGTCTGCAACATTAACGTTGCAGCCCGAAAATGGGTCAGCACATGGAATATGTTGGCAATGTAACACATAGAGTAATGGAATGGAACAGCTATACTATATGCATATTTGGCTGGTGGAAAGCTCTATGGTTACAGTTTTGCATAAAGCCAATTTTTCCCTACTTCAAAGGAATAAAATTTAATTACTTCATGGTGGTTGTTAAACATTGAGAATGGTTGACAACATTCTCAATCCCAATTAAGCATCATCATTAAACATAACCCAACAAAATTAATTTAGAGTAACATGTTGAGATTCACATGAAAATCCAAGTACTAGATACTCAAGATGTCCATAACCGGGGACACGGCTAACCATGATTAGTTTATTACACTCTGCAGAGTTTTGCGCACTTTTCCCCACAAGACTCGATCGCCTCCGTTTGGTTTCTCGCACTACATGGTGTTTAAGAAGACGGATGACCGAGACATAGTCTTTCAGAAGCGCTAGCACCTTACGATCGGGTAGACCGTACCACCTACATCCCCTACATCTGCTAGTCTACCACTGTAAGAGTTCGCACGACTTAGTCAACTATGCTAGAGCCCATAATAGCTTGTGGCTGCACACGGAAGTTTCTAGTATGAATAGTCTCATGATCCCTTTGAGCCTGGGTGGCGGTCCAAAAGAAAACAGGCAAGTCCTGGAATACCCAGGTGCCTCAATCCACCCAGATGTGTGTTTAAGTTGCCACCTTAGATAAACCATTAATTAACAATCTCACATCTGTCATGGATTTCACTCACCCAATCCACGTCTACTAGCATAGCATGGCATAATAAGCAAACGTAGAAGTAACTCCCAAAGGTTTGATAATAAACAGGTAATAGGTACTACCTCATCTACTTCCCATCCCACAATTTAATTAGATCCTAATCATGCAATGTGTGAGGATTGATCTAATGCAATAAAACTGGGTAGTAGAAAAGGTATGATCAAAGTGTTACTTGCCTTGCTGATGATCCGCGAAACCTAACGATTCGAAGTAACAGGCGGCGCACTCCGGGTATTCTATCGCAGACAAACAAACAAGCATACAATAAGTACTCATCTAATGCACAGGTAAAACTCAAATAAGAGATCTAACCAGAAGGTTCAACTTAAGAACTCCGGTGGCAAAAAGAATCAAATCGAACGAAGCAACGAAATCAAACGGCGAAAGAAAACAACTTCGTTCTAGTAATCTGGATCTAGGGCAAATTTTACAGTAACAAAAACTTGTTTAAGTTGGTTAAACGGATAGAGGGTTTCGAGACGAATCCCTAGGCGCTTGAATCGCCTGATTCCGATAAACGAGTAAAAAGTTAAACTAAAATGAAAACCGGATCAGGAATCGCGATCAGAAAAATCGCGGATTTAATCCGAGAAAAAGAAAAATGACGAACGCCGATTTTTTTCTCTTTTTTTCGGCATGGAAAACGAGGCAAGACGAACCTCGGGCGGCGGGATCGTCGGCGGCGGCGGCTCCGGTGGCGCGCGCGGATCGAGGCGGGGCTGATGGGCTGGGGCGGCTCGGGGCGGCGCTATTTAAAGGCTGCCCCCGGGCGGTGTCCCGCTCGGGTACAGCCCGAAGTCGGTTCGTTTTTTTAATTATTCCGCTCGGAAGAAAAATAAAAAGAAATACTAAACGGACTCCAAAAATTCCAAAATAAATTTTCGCGGGCTTCTACAATCAAGCCGCACAAGGTGAACATTTACTTGGGCCCTAAATGCAATTTTGAAAAACGCACATTTTTCCTAAATTCAAATAAAACACCGAAAAACTCCGAAATAAAATCTTATTTGATTTTATTATTAAATCCTCAATATTTCTTTATTTTGGGAAAGTCATTTTATTCCCTCTCTCATATTTTTGTAATAGAAATAATTGATGATAAAATAAATAAAATCAAATGATCCTATTCTCAAAATTTGAGAGAACTCAAATATGAAAATAACGAAATCCCCAACTCTCTCCGTGGGTCATTGAGTTGCGTAGAATTTCTAGGATCAACCAAAATGCAAAATAAAATATGATATGCATGATGATCTAATGTATAACATTCCAAATTGAAAATTTGGGATGTTACAAACCTACCCCCCTTAAGATGAATCTCGCCCTCGAGATTCGGGTTGGCTAGAAAATAGGTGAGGGTGGTCTTTGAGCAAATCTTCCTCTCGCTCCCAGGTGGCTTCATCCTCCGTGTGGTGGCTCCACTGAACTTTGCAAAACTTGATAACCTTGCTGCGAGTAACTCGGCTGGCAAACTCGAGAATCTTAACTGGTTTCTCCTCGTAGGTCAAATCGTTATCCAACTGAATAGTTTCCAAAGGCACTGTGTCTCTCAACGGTATGTCAGCCATCTCCGCGTGACATTTCTTTAACTGAGAAACGTGGAACACATCATGTACTCCTGACAATCCTTCGGGCAATTCCAACTTGTAGGCCACTTCTCCCATACGCTCCAAAACTCGATATGGTCCTACAAATCGTGGCGCTAACTTCCCTTTAACTCCAAAACGCTTTGTTCCCCGAAGTGGAGATACTCGAAGATAAGCTCTATCTCCGACTTCGTAAACTGTCTCCTTGCGTTTAGAATCTGCATAACTCTTCTGTCTGGACTGGGCTACCTTGAGCCTATCGCGAATCAACTTCACCTTCTGTTCAGACTCTTTAATCAAGTCAGGTCCAAACAACTGGCGGTCTCCAACTTCGTCCCATGACAACGGTGTCCTGCACCTCCTTCCGTACAAAGCTTCGAAAGGGGCCATCTTTAAACTGGTTTGGTAACTGTTGTTGTAAGAGAACTCTGCATATGGCAAATTATCGTCCCAACTAGATCCATAATCTAGCGCACAAGCTCTCAGCATATCCTCCAAAATCTGATTGACTCTCTCGGTCTGTCCATCTGTCTGTGGATGAAAAGCTGTACTGAATTCTAGCCTGGTACCCAAAGTTTCGTGCAACTGCTTCCAGAACTTTGAGGTAAACTGGGTTCCTCTATCTGATACGATACTCCTTGGAACTCCATGCAGACATACGATCCTGGTCATGTATATCTTTGCCAACTTAGCACTGGTGTAAGTGGTCTTTACTGGGATGAAATGAGCTACTTTCGTCAATCGATCAACTACAACCCAAATCGAGTCATAGCCTGAACGAGTCCTGGGCAATCCCGTGATAAAATCCATGCCTAGCTTATCCCACTTCCATTCGGGTATCGGCAATGGTTGTAACAATCCTGCTGGCTTCTGATGCTCTGCCTTTACTCTCTGACATACATCACAAACTGCTACATACTCCGCTATATCCTTCTTCATTCCGGTCCACCAGAAAATATCCTTCAAATCCAAATACATCTTGGTATTTCCTGGGTGAATTGAATACGGTGAGTCGTGTGCCTCTTGCAAAATCAACTTCCTGATCTCCGGGTCATTGGGCACGTAAACGCGGTCTTCAAACCATAGGGTGTCGTGCTCATCCTCACGAAATCCTTTAGCTTTTCCTTTGCTCAGTTTTTCCTTTATAGCGGCAATCTCTTTGTCAGCTTTCTGAGCTTCTCTAATTCTATCCAATCAAAGTTGACTGAATCTCCAATGTTGCTACATAGCCTCTCGGAACTATTTCCAAACATAGTTCACGAAGATTTTCTGCTAACTCCTTGGGTATTTCTCCCGTCATTAATGTATTGACATGGCTCTTACGGCTTAATGCGTCAGCTACTACATTAGCCTTTCCGGGTGATAATGCAATTTCATATCATAATCCTTGATAAGCTCCAACCATCTCCTTTGTCTGAGATTTAACTCCTTCTGTGTGAAAATGTACTTCAAACTCTTATGATCCGTGTACACCTCACAATGATTTCCAATGAGAAAATGTCTCCATGTTTTCAAAGCATGCACTACGGCTGCTAACTCCAAATCATGCGTAGCATAATTCAACTCATGAGGCTTCAGTTGTCTTGAGGCATATGAAACAACTCTCCCTTCCTGCATAAGCACTGCTCCAAGTCCTCGACGTGAAGCGTCGCAATACACCTCATAATCCTTGGTCTGGTCTGGCAAAATCAACACTGGTGAGGTAACCAAACGTTTCTTCAACTCCTGGAAACTAGCCTCACATTCCTCTGTCCATATGAACTTGGTATCTTTCTTCAACAACTCAGTCATAGGCTTCGCAAGCTTTGCGAAATTCTCAATAAATCTCCGGTAGTATCCTGCGAGTCCAAGAAAACTCCGGATCTCTCCAACTGTTGTTGGGGCTTCCCACTTGGTCACGGTTTCAACTTTAGCGGGATCTACTGCTATACCTTCTCCAGATATAACATGTCCGAGGAATCCTACTTCCTTCAACCAAAACTCACATTTGCTGAACTTGGCATATAATTGATGTTCTCTGAGCTTTCCAAGTACCAAACGCAAATGCTCCTTATGTTCCTCTTCATTCTTCGAATAAACCAGGATATCATCAATGAACACTACGACGAACTTATCCAAAAACTCCATAAACACTTTGTTCATCATGTTCATAAAATAGGCAGGTGCGTTAGTCAGACCAAATGACATAACGGTATACTCATACAGCCCATACCTGGTGGTAAAAGCTGTCTTCAGGAATATCCTGTTCTCGAATCTTCAACTGGTGGTATCCTGATCGCAGATCGATCTTGGAAAATACCTTAGCTCCTTGCAATCGATCAAACAGATCGTTGATCATTGGTAGTGGGTACTTGTTCTTGATCGTTACTTCATTCAATCCTCGATAATCAACAACCATCCTTAACGATCCATCCTTCTTCTCCACTAGAAGTACTGGCGATCCCCAAGGCGAAGAACTTGGGCGAATATATCCCTTATCCAGTAACTCCTTAATCTGCTTCTTAATTTCCACCAAATCCTTTGCTGGCATCCTATATGGTCTCTTTGATATTGGCCCTGTGCCTGGCAATAGCTCAATCAAAAACTCAATATCTCTATCCGGTGGCATGCCTGGCAACTCCTCTGGAAATACATCAGGGAAATCCCTTACCACTGGTACTTCCTCCTGCACAACTCCTGTTAGGCAATTTACTTGAGTCCTCTTTGGCACATGCCGGGATACATACTTGATCCTTCTCCCTTCTGGGGTGGTAAGCAAAATTGACTTACTAGCACACTCAATATTCCCTTCATACTTTGATAACCAATCCATGCCTAATATCACATCCAATCCTTGAGATTCCAATACTATTAGGTCTGAGGGAAAAACATAGTTACCAATCCTTAATGGTAACCGATCACACCATAGACTAGCAACATACTCTGCTCCGGGCGAGGTTACTAACATGGGTGACCTAAGGGCTTGGGTTGGTAGGTTATACTTATCCACAAATCCCCTTGAGATGTATGAATGCGATGCGCCAGTATCAAAAAGAACGAGTGCAGTAAATGACTTAACCAAAAACTTACCTATTACTGCATCGGGCTGAGCTTCAACCTCCTCCACGCTAACGTGGTTCACCTGTCCCCTGTTGAAAGGGTTCGGCTTCTTCCCAGAACTTCCATTGCCATTTTGGCCTTCAGGACATTCATTGGCATAATGTCCGGTCTTCGAACACTTAAAGCAAGTGACTTGGCTTAGGTCCTTCTTGGCTGGGGTTGAGGGGTTGGTGCGGTTCTGGCCGTTGCTTCCTCCATTGCCATTACCATTCTTGGTGCCATTGTGATTGTGCGAGCTACCTCCTCCATGGGTATGCTGAAAATGTCCTCCCGGTCTAGGGGTAAAACGTGGCTTCTGCTGAGCTCCTGAATTGTACTTTCCTTGTCCATACTTCCTCTTGCGATTCTCAATTTGCTGCTGCTTCCCTTCAATCATAAGAGCACGATCTACCAACTCCTGGTAGTTGTTGAAGGTTGCTACCATCAACTGCATGCTCAACTCATCATTCAGTCCTTCTAGAAACTTCTCCTGCTTAGCTGCATCCGTAGCGACGTCATCTGGGGCATAACGTGCTAGCTTACTAAATTCCTCCACATACTGGCCAACTGTCCTTCCTCCTTGGCGCAAGTTGCGAAACTCACGCTTCTTCATGGCCATAGCTCCTGCTGAAACGTGTGCAGTACGAAAAGCCTGCTGAAACTGGTCCCATGTGACAGTGTCAACTGGGAAAGTGGCTGTGAAATTCTCCCATCATGATGCTGCGGGTCCTTCTAGCTGATGTGCGGCAAACTTCACCGTCTCCGCATCTGTGCATCCTGCTGTGGTCAACTCCCTAGCTGTCTTGCGGAGCCAATCATCTGCTACTATCGGCTCGGTGCTACTGGAAAACACCGGCGGATTCAGCCTAAGAAAACGGGCTAAGTGGTCAACAGGTGGGGTGGTGGTGGTGGGTTGTTGTTGTTGTTCCCCTGATTCTGATTCTGGACTAGCAACTGCATCAATGTGTTCTGCTGCTGGATCAACTGGGTGAGCTCCGGTGGAAAGGCAAATCCGGGGTCACGTCTCGGAGGCATCTGAGGGTTTAGAAAAGATGAGATATAAGAATAGAGGGGGTCTAAAGAGAAAACACTACCCATATGCACATGAGGCAAAAGCAAACAATTCACTTCAATCAATCAAACAAGGCATACAATCGATCTAACTATCGCAAAAGTGCTCGGACTACTATATTTACATGGTGGACTACTACTACTGATGAGGTGGTCTACTAGAAATATTCTACGGTCGTTGACTCCATGATATCTGCTCCAGCTTCATCAACATAGTCATCATCGCTACTATCTGCTTCCGAGTCGGTGCCGTCGATGATGATGTAGTCTTCCGGGCTAATTTCCTGGGTTCTTCGTCTTCATCTACTGGCGTAGGGTCTCCCATAAATATTCCAATCTTCTTGATCAGGTCGTCATTCTTCTCCACCAATACTTCAATTTCCTCTTCATAATCTTCACGTGTAGCCTTGAGTTCTTCCTCCAGTTCCTTGATTCTAGTCTTAGCCTTCTTCAGGTCTATCATGTCGGCGCACATCTGGTTCTCCTGTCGTCGAATTTGCTGGTTTAGCTCCTGGATAAAAGCTGCGATTGATCTATCCTTCCTGGTGCTGATCATCTCCCAGTGTTCATCTCGGCGCCCACAAATCTGGTAGATAGTATCCTTGAGATCCTTGCGGTAGACTTCTCCAATGCGTCCCATGGCGATGTGAGCTGCCATGCTCTTTCCTAGACTCCAAGTTGGTGCATCAAAAGAAAACTCTATGGGCTCAGTGACTGGCATGAACGTCCTTCCTGGAACTTGAACTTGAATCATCCAGCGCTCTTCTTCAGGTAAAGTGGCGTTGTAGGTTCCCGTGAAGCTTGGTACTCCTATATTCAGGTATCTAGTGACTTCCTTCAAGTGTCGTCCAAAGGGTGTATCTTCATCCGGTTGCGTGAACTTGTTCCTTGCATCCGCCATCCTAAAGAGTAGAAAAGATGAGAGGTCAGAAGAGAAGAGAGTGAATAGTGATCTAGGTCTTTAGCTTAGTGGTCGTGTCCTACAGTCAGCGTGTGCTCTGATACCATCTCTGTAGCGACCAGACCTCAAACAGTCTGGTCTCTGTGCTCCGGTGTCATCCCTGGATCAGTAATGCTGACACCACACAGTACTCGGAGGATTTATAACAGAGTAGCAATCACACACTTATTACATCGAGTGTCTCAAAAGAGAACTTATTACAATAAGTATGGCTTAAGGCCATCTAATAACGATAACAGCGGAAGGCTTGGAAGATAAGTGAGTCCATCAACTCCAACGGCATCACTGAGTATAGAACCACGACCTAAAAACTCCTTAATCGTCGTCTGAAAAGTCTGCAACATTAACGTTGCAGCCCGAAAACGGGTCAGCACATGGAATATGCTGGCAAGGTAACACATAGAGAGTAATGGAATGAAACAGCTATACTATATGCATATTTGGCTGGTGGAAAGCTCTATGGTTACAGTTTTGCGTAAAGCCAATTTTTCCCTACTTCAAAGGAATAAAATTTAATTACTATCATGGTGGTTGTTAAACATTGAGAATGGTTGACAGCATTCTCAATCCCAATTAAGCATCATCATTAAACATAACCCAACAAAATTAATTTAGAGTAACATGTTGAGATTCACATGAAAATCCAAGTACTAGATACTCAAGATGTCCATAACCGGGGACACGGCTAACCATGATTAGTTTATTACACTCTGCAGAGGTTTGCGCACTTTTCCCCACAAGACTCGATCGCCTCCGTTTGGTTTCTCGCACTACATGGTGTTTGAGAAGACGGATGACCGAGACATAGTCTTTCAGAAGCGCTAGCACCTTACGATCGGGTAGACCGTACCACCTACATCCCCTACATCTGCTAGTCTACCACTGTAAGAGTTCGCACGACTTAGTCAACTATGCTAGAGCCCATAATAGCTTGTGGCTGCACACGGAAGTTTCTAGTATGAATAGTCTCATGATCCCTTTGAGCCTGGGTGGCGGTCCAAAAGAAAACAGGCAAGTCCTGGAATACCCAGGTGCCTCAATCCACCCAGATGTGTGTTTAAGTTGCCACCTTAGATAAACCATTAATTAACAATCTCACATCTGTCATGGATTTCACTCACCCAATCCACGTCTACTAGCATAGCATGGCATAATAAGCAAATATAGAAGTAACTCCCAAAGGTTTGATAATAAACAGGTAATAGGTACTACCTCATCTACTTCCCATCCCACAGTTTAATTAGATCCTAATCATGCAATGTGTGAGGATTGATCTAATGCAATAAAACTGGATAGTAGAAAAGGTATGATCAAAGTGTTACTTGCCTTGCTGATGATCCGCGAAACCTAACGATTCGAAGTAACAGGCGGCGCACTCTGGGTATTCTATCACAGACAAAAAAACAAGCATACAATAAGTACTCATCTAATGCACAGGTAAAACTCAAATAAGAGATCTAACCAGAAGGTTCAACTTAAGAACTCCGGTTGGCAAAACGAATCAAATCGAATGAAGCAACGCAAATCAAACTGCGAAAGAAAACAACTTCGTTCTAGTAATCTGGATCTAGGGCGTGAATCCCTAGGCGCTTGAATCGCCTGATTCCGATAAACGAGCGAAAAGTTAAACTAAAACGAAAATCGGATCAGGAATCGCGATCAGAAAAATCGCGGATTTAATCCGAGAAAAAGAAAAACGACGAACGCCGAATTTTTTTCCTCTCTTTTTTTGGCACGGAAAACGTGGCGTGACGAACCTCGGGCGGCGGGATCGTCGTCGGCTCCGGCGGCGCGCGTGGATCGAGGCGGGGCTGATGGGCTGGGGTGGCTCGGGGCGGCGCTATTTAAAGGCTGCCCCCAGGCGGTGTCCCGCTCGGGTACGGCCTGAAGTCGGTTCGTTTTTTTAATTATTCCGCTCGGAAGAAAAATAAAAAGAAATGCTAAACTGACTCCAAAAATTCCGAAATAAATTTTCGCGGACTTCTAAAATCAAGCCGCACAAGGTGAACATTTATTTGGGCCCTAAATGCAATTTTGAAAAACACACTTTTTTCCTAAATTCAAATAAAACACCGAAAAACTTCGAAATAAAATCTTATTTGATTTTATTATTAAATCCTCAATATTTCTTTATTTTGGAAAAGTCATTTTATTCCCTCTCTCATATTTTTGTAATAGAAATAATTGATGATAAAATAAATAAAATCAAATGATCCTATTCTCAAAATTTGAGAAGACTCAAATATGAAAATAACGAAATCCCCAACTCTCTCTGTGGGTCATTGAGTTGCGTAGAATTTCTAGGATCAACCAAAATGTAAAATAAAATATGATATGCATTGATGATCTACTGTATAACATACCAAATTGAAAATTTGGGATGTTACACTAACGTAGTGCTCAAGAGGTAGCAAGAAGGATTTCTGGAGCCGTTGCCGGGGAGTCTACGCACAAGTCAAGACATACCAAGTACCCATCACAAACTCTTATCCCTCGCATTACATTATTTGCCATTTGCCTCTCGTTTTCCTCTCCGTCACTTCACCCTTATTGTTTTATTCGCCCTCTTTTTCCGTTCCCCTTCTCTTTTCTAGTTCGTCTCTTTTTGCTTTCTTCTTGTTTGCTTGTGTGTTGGATTGCTTGCTTGTGACAATGGCTCAAGACAATACTAAATTGTGTGACTTTACCGATACCAACAACAATGATTTTATTATCACTTCGATTGCTCCTCTTATCGATGTTGAATCTTGTGAAATTAATGCTGCCTTGCTGAATCTTGTCATGAAAGATCCGTTTTCCGGCCTTCCTAGTGAAGATGCCGCTACCCATTTAAATAGCTTTGTTGATTTGTGTGATATGCAAAAGAAGAAAGATGTGGATAATGATATTGTTAAATTGAAGCTATTCCCGTTTTCCCTTAGAGATCATGCTAAAACTTGGTTTTCGTCTTTGCCTAAAAATAGTATTAATTCATGGAATAAGTGCAAAGATGCTTTTATCTCTAAGTATTTTCCTCCCGCTAAGATCATCTCTCTTAGAAACGATATTATGAATTTTAAGCAACTTGATCATGAACATGTTGCACAAGCTTGGGAGAGGATGAAATTAATGATACGTAATTGCCCTGCTCACGGTTTGAATTTGCTAAGAATGGATCCTTTCTAGAGAAGGAGTTTCTCTCGAAAGAAGTGACTGGGACGAAAGTAGAACTTGATGAGGTAATTGTACTTGCTCCCTTATTGGAAAGTAGTTCATCACAGAAGTCAGTTCCAGTGATTCCTTTACCAATTAATGAGGAAGCTAATGATGATGATCATGACACTTCTGATCAAGTTACTACCGAACCTCGTAGGTCAACCAGAGTAAGATCCGCACCAGAGTGGTACGGTAATCCTGTTCTGGAGGTCATGTTACTTGACCATGACGTACCTATGAACCATGAGGAAGCGATGATGAGCCCAGATTCCACAAAATGGCTTGAGGCCATGAAATCTGAGATGGGATCCATGTATGAGAACAAAGTGTGTTCTTTGGTTGACTTGACCAATGATCGGCAAGCCATAGAGAATAAATGGATCTTCAAGAAGAAGACTGACACTGGCGGTAATGTTACTGTCTACAAAGCTTGACTTGTTGTGAAAGGTTTTCGACAAGTTCAAGGAGTTGACTACGATGAGACCTTCTCACCCGTAGCGATGCTTAAGCCCGTCTGAATCATGTTAGCAATTGTCGCATTTTATGATTATGAAATTTGGCAAATGAATGTCAAAATTGCATTCCTTAATGGATATCTTAAAGAAGAGTTGTATATGATGCAACCAGAAGGTTTTTTCGAGCCAAAAGGTACTAACAAAGTGTGTAAGCTCTAGCGATCCATTTATGGACTGGTGCAAGCATCTCAGAATTGGAATATACGCTTTGATAGTGTGATCAAAGCATATGGTTTTATACAGACTTTTGGAGAAGCTTGTATTTACAAGAAAGTGAGTGAGAGCTCCGTAGCATTTCTGATATTATATGTGGATGACATATTGTTGATCGGAAATGATACTGAATTTCTGAATAGCATAAAATGAAACTTGAATACGAATTTTTCAATGAAAGACCTCGGTGAAGTTGCTTATATATTGGGCATCAAGATCTATGGAGATAGATCAAGACGCTTAATTGGACTTTCACAAAGCACATACCTTGATAAAGTTTTGAAGAAGTTCAAAATGGATCAAGCAAAGAAAGGGTTCTTGCCCGCGTCACAAGGTGTGAAATTGAGTCAGCCTCAATGCCCGACCACTACAGAAGATAGAGAGAAAATGAAAGTCATTCCCTATGCTTCGGCCATAGGTTCTATCATGTATGCAATGTTGTGTACCCGACATGATGTGTGCCTTGCTATAAGTTTAGCAGGGAGGTACTAGAGTAATCCAGGAGTGGATCACTAGACAGCGGTCAAGAACATCCTGAAATACCTGAAAAGGACTAAGGATATGTTTCTCGTTTATGGAGGTGACAAAGAGCTCATCGTAAACGGTTATGTCGATGCAAGCTTTGACACTGATCCGGATGACTCTAAGTCACAAACCGGATACATATTTTTATTGAATGGTGGAGCTGTCAGTTGGTGCAGTTCTAAGCAAAGCGTCGTGACGGGATCTACGTGCGAAGCGGAATACATAGCTTCTTTGGAAGCAACAAATGAAGGAGTCTAGATGAAGGAGTTCATATCCGATCTAGGTGTCATACCTAGTGCATCGGGTCCAATAAAAATCTTTTGTGACAATACTGGTGCAATTTGTTGGGGAACGTTGCAGAAAACAAAATTTTCCTACGGTTTCACCAAGATCCATCTAGGAGTTCATATAGCAACGAGTGATCGGATTGCATCTACATACCTTTGTAGATCACACGCGGAAGCGTTCAAAGAACGGGGATGAGGAAGGCGTACTCGACGTGATCCAAATCACCGGAGATCCTAGCGCCGAACGGACGGCACCTCCGCGTTAAACACACGTACGGTCAGCGTAACGTATCCTTCTTCTTGATCCAGCAAGGGGGAAGGAGAGGTTGAGGAAGATGGCTCCAGCAGCAGCACGACGGCGTGGTGCTGGTGGAGCTGCAGTACTCCGGCAGGGCTTCGCCAAGCACTATGGAGGAGGAGGATGTGTTGGAGAGGGAGAGGGATGCACCAAAGATCAAGGTAAGAAGTCCTCCATCCCCCCACTATATATAGGAGGGCCAAGGGGGGGGCGCCGGCCCTAGGAGATCTAATCTCCTAGGGGGGTGCGGCCAAGGGGAGGAATCCCTCCTCCCCAAGGCACCTAGGAGGTGCCTTCCCCTCCTAGGACTCTTCCCTCCTTGAAACCCTAGGCGCATGGGCCTCTTGGGGCTGGTGCCCTTGGCCCATGTAGGCCAAGGCGCACCCCCTACAGCCCATGTGGCCCCCCGGGACAGGTGGCCCCACCCGGTGGACCCCCGGGACCCTTCCGGTGGTCCCGGTACAATACCGGTGACCCCGAAACTTGTCCCGATGGCCAAAACGGGACTTCCCATATATAATTCTTTACCTCCGGACCATTCCGGAACTCCTCATGACGTCCGGGATATCATCCGGGACTCCAAACAACATCCGGGTTACTGCATATACATATCCCTACAACCCTAGCGTCACCGAACCTTAAGTGTGTAGACCCTACGGGTTCGGGAGACATGTAGACATGACCGGGATCGCTCTCCGGTCAATAACCAACAGCGGGATCTGGATACCCATGTTGGCTCCCACACGCTCCTCGATGATCTCATCGGATGAACCATGATGTCGAGGATTCAAGCAACCCCGTATACAATTCCCTTCGTCAATCGATATGTTACTTGCCCGAGATTCGATCGTTGGTATCCCAATACCTCGTTCAATCTCGTTACCGGCAAGTCACTTTACTCGTGTCGTAATGCATGATCCCGTGACCAAACACTTGGTCACTTTGAGCTCATTATGATGATGCATTACCGAGTGGGCCCAGTGACACCTCTCCGTCATACGGAGTGACAAATCCCAGTCTTGATCCATGTCAACCCAACAGACACTTTCGGAGATACCCGTAGTATACCTTTATAGTCACCCATTTACGTTGTGACGTTTGGCACACCCAAAGCACTCCTACGGTATCCGGGAGTTACACGATCTCATGGTCTAAGGAAAAGATACTTGACATTGGAAAACTCTAGCAAACGAACTATACGACCTTGTGCTATGTTTAGGATTGGGTCTTGTCCATCACATCATTCTCCTAATGATGTGATCTCGTTATCAATGACATCCAATGTCCATAGTCAGGAAACCATGACTATCTGTTGATCAACGAGCTAGTCAACTAGAGGCTTACTAGGGACATGTTGGTGTCTATTATTCACACATGTATTACGATTTCCGGATAACACAATTATAGCATGAATAAAGACAATTATCATGAACAAGGAAATATAATAATAATGCTTTTATTATTGCCTCTAGGGCATATTTCCAACAGTCTCCCACTTGCACTAGAGTCAATAATCTAGTTACATTGTGATGAATCGAACACCCATGGAATTCTGGTGTTGATCATGTTTTGCTCTAGGGAGAGGTTTAGTCAATGGATCTGCTACATTCAGGTCCGTATGTACTTTACAAATATCTATGTCTCCATCTTGAACATTTTCACGAATGGAGTTGAAGCGACGCTTGATGTGCCTTGTCTTCTTGTGAAACCTGGGCTCCTTGGCAAGAGCAATAGCTCCAGTGTTGTCACAGAAGAGCTTGATCGGCCCCGACGCATTGGGTATGACTCCTAGGTCGGTGATGAACTCCTTCACCCAAATTGCTTCATGTGCTGCCTCCGAGGCTGCCATGTACTCCGCTTCACATGTAGATCCCGCCACGACGCTCTGCTTGCAACTGCACCAGCTTACTGCCCCACCATTCAAAATATACACGTATCCGGTTTGTGACTTAGAGTCATCCAGATCTGTGTCGAAGCTAGCGTTGACGTAACCTTTTACAATGAGCTCTTCGTCACCTCCATAAACGAGAAACATTTCCTTAGTCCTTTTCAGGTACTTCAGGATATTCTTGACCGTTGTCTAGTGTTCCTTGCCGGGATTACTTTGGTACCTTCCTACCAAACTTACGGCAAGGTTTACATTAGGTCTGGTACACAGCATGGCATACATAATAGAAGCTATGGCTGAGGCATAGGGGATGACACTCATCTCTTCTATATCTTCTGCCGTGGTCGGACATTGAGCTGAGCTCAATTTTACACCTTGTAACACAGGCAAGAACCCCTTCTTAGACTGATCCATATTGAACTTCTTCATATCTTATCAAGGTATGTGCTTTGTGAAAGACCTATGAGGCGTCTTGATCTATCTCTGTACACCTTGTAGGCCTTTATGTTGTCCAAGAGTTCTATATCATTTCCCATCAAAAGTATGTCATCTACATATAATATGAGAAATGCTACAGAGCTCCCACTCACTTTCTTGTAAACACAGGCTTCTCCATAAGTCTGCGTAAACCCAAACGCTTTGATCATCTCATCAAAGCGAATGTTCCAACTCCGAGATGCTTGCACCAGCCCATAAATCGAGCGTTGGAGCTTGCACACCTTGTCAGCATTCTTAGGATCGACAAAACCTTCCGGCTGCATCATATACAATTCTTCCTTAAGGAAACCATTAAGGAATGCCGTTTTGACATCCATTTGCCATATTTCATAATCATAGAATGCGGCAATCGCTAACATGATTCGGACGGACTTCAGCTTCGCTACCGGTGAGAAAGTCTCATCGTAGTCAACCCCTTGAACTTGTCGATAACCCTTAGCGACAAGCCGAGCTTTATAGATGGTCAAATTACCATCCGCGTCTGTCTTCTTCTTAAAGATCCATTTATTTTCTATGGCTCGCCCCTCAACGGGCAAGTCAGTCAAAGTCCATACTTCGTTTTCATACATGGATCCTATCTCGGATTTCATGGCTTCTAGCCACTTGTCGGAATCCGGGCCCGCCATCGCTTCCTCATAGTTGGAAGGTTCACCGTTGTCTAACAACATGATTTCCAAGACAGGGTTGCCGTACCACTCTGGTGCGGAACGTGTCCTTGTGGACCTTCGAATTTCAGTAGCAACTTGATCTGAAGTTTCATGATCATCATCATTAACTTCCTCTCTAGTCGGTGCAGGCACCTCAGGAACATTTTCTTGAGTTGCGCCTTTTTCTGGTTCAAGAGGTAATACTTCATCAAGTTCTACTTTCCTCCCACTTACTTCTTTCGAGAGAAACTCTTTCTCTAGAAAGGATCCATTCTTGGCAACAAAGATCTTGCCTTCGGATCTGAGGTAGAAGGTATACCCAATAGTTTCTTTAGGGTATCCTATGAAGACGCATTTTTCCGACTTGGGTTCGAGCTTTTCAGGTTGAAGTTTCTTGACATAAGCATCGCATCCCCAAACTTTTAGAAACGACAGCTTAGGTTTCTTCCCAAACCATAATTCATACGGTGTCATCTCAACGGATTTCGACGGAGCCCTATTTAAAGTGAATGCGGCAGTCTCTAAAGCATAGCCCCAAAAAGATAACGGTAAATCGGCAAGAGACATCATAGATCGCACCATATCCAATAGAGTGCGATTACGACGTTCAGACACACCATTACACTGAGGTGTTCCAGGCGGCGTGAGTTGTGAAACTATTCTACATTTTCTTAAGTGTGTGCCAAACTCGTGACTCAAGTATTCTCCTCCACGATCTGATCGTAGGAACTTGATTTTCCTGTCACGTTGATTCTCAACCTCACTCTGAAATTCCTTGAACTTTTCAAAGGTCTCAGACTTGTGTTTCATTAAGTAGACATACCCATATCTACTCAAGTCATCAGTGAGGGTGAGAACATAACAATAGCCACCGCGAGCCTCAACACTCATTGGACCGCACACATCAGTATGTATGATTTCCAATAAGTTGGTTGCTCGCTCCATTGTTCCTGAGAATGGAGTCTTGGTTATTTTACCCATGAGGCATGGTTCGCACGTGTCAAATGATTCGTAATCAAGAGACTCTAAAAGTCCATCAGCATGGAGCTTCTTCATGCGTTTGACACCTATGTGACCAAGGCGGCAGTGCCACAAGTATGTGGGACTATCATTATCAATCTTACATATTTTGGTACTCACACTATGAACATGTGTAGCATTACGCTCGAGATTCATTAGAAATAAACCATTCACCATCGGAGCATGACCATAAAACATATCTCTCATATAAATAGAACAACCATTATTCTCGGATTTAAATGAGTAGCCATCTCGAATTAAACGAGATCCTGATACAATGTTCATGCTCAAAGCTGGCACTAAATAACAATTATTGAGGTTCAAAACTAATCATGTAGGTAAATGTAGAGGTAGCGTGCCGACGGCGATCACATCGACCTTGGAACCATTCCCGACGCGCATCGTCACCTCGTCCTTCGCCAGTCTCCGCTTATTCCGCAGCTCCTGCTTTGAGTTACAAATGTGAGCAACTGCACCGGTATCAAATACCCAGGAGCTACTACGAGTACTGGCAAGGTACACATCAATTACATGTATATCACATATACCTTTCGTTTTGCCGGCCTTCTTGTCCGCTAAGTATTTGGGGCAGTTCCGCTTCCAGTGACCACTTTCCTTGCAATAAAAGCACTCAATCTCGGGCTTGGGTCCATTCTTTGGCTTCTTCCCGGCAGCTTGCTTGCCGGGCGCGGCAACTCCCGTGCCGTCCTTCTTGAAGGCTTTCTTACCCTTGCCCTTCTTGAACTTAGTGGTTTTATTCACCATCAACACTTGATGTTCCTTTTTGACTTCTACCTCTGCTGATTTCAGCATTGCAAATACTTCAGGAATGGTCTTTTCCATCCCCTGCATATTGAAGTTCATCACAAAGCTCTTGTAGCTCGGTGGAAGCAACTGAAGGATTCTGTCAATGACCGCGTCATCCGGGAGATTAACTCCCAGCTGAGTCAAGCGGTTATGTAACCCAGACATAGTGAGTATGTGCTCACTGACAGAACTGTTTTCCTCCATCTTACAGCTGAAGAACTTGTCGGAGACTTGATATCTCTCGACCCGGGCATGAGCTTGGAAAACCATTTTCAGCTCTTCAAACATCTCATATGCTCCGTGTCTCTCAAAATGTTTTTGGAGCCCCGGCTCTAAGCTGTAAAGCATGCCGCACTGAATGAGGGAGTAGTCATCGGTACGTGCCTGCCAAGCGTTCATAACGTCTTGTTCTGCAGGGAGAATAGGTGCGTCACCTAGCGGTGCTTGTAGGACATAATATTTCTTGGCAGCTATGAGGATGATCCTCAGGTTCCGGACCCAGTCCGTGTAGTTGCTGCCATCGTCTTTCAGCTTGGTTTTCTCTAGGAACGCGTTGAAGTTGAGGACTACGTTGGCCATTTGATCTACAAGACATATTGTAAAGATTTTAGACTAAGTTCACGATAGTTAAGTTCATCTAATCAAATTATTCAATGAACTCCCACTTAGATAGACATCCCTCCTGTAATCTAAGTATAACATGATCCGAGTTAACTAGGCCGTGTCCAATCATCACGTGAGACGGACTAGTCAACATCGGTGAACATCTTCATGTTGATCGTATCTTCTATACGACTCATGCTCGACCTTTCGGTCTTCTGTGTTCTGAGGCCATGTCTGTACATGCTAGGCTCGTCAAGTCAACCTAAGTGTTTGCATGTGTAAATCTGTCTTACACCCGTTGTATGTGAACATTAGAATCTAACACCCGATCATCACGTGGTGCTTCGAAACAACGAATTGTCGCAACGGTGCACAGTTAGGGGAAACACTTTCTTGAAATTATTATGAGGGATCATCTTATTTACTACCGTTGTTCTAAGTAAACAAGATGCAAAAACATGATAAACATCACATGCAATCAAATAATAATAGTGACATGATATGGCCAATATCACATAGCTCCTTTGATCTCCATCTTGGGGCTCCATGATCATCTTGTCACCGGCATGACACCATGATCTCCATCATCATGATCTCCATCATCGTGTCTCCATGAAGTTGCTCGCCAACTATTACTTCTACTACTATGGCTAACCCGTTTAGCAATAAAGTAAAGTAATTTACATGGCATTTCTCAATGACACGCAGGTCATACAAAAAATATAGACAACTCCTATGGCTCCTGCCGGTTGTCATACTCATCGACATGCAAGTCGTGATTCCTATTACAATAGCATGAACATCTCATACATCACATATAGATCATTCATCATTCATCACAACTTTGGCCATATCATATCACAAAGCACTTGCTGCAAAAACAAGTTAGACGTCCTCTAATTGTTGTTGCAAGTTTTACGTGGCTGAAGTAGGGTTCTAGCAAGAACGTTTTCTTACCTACGTGAAAGCCACAACGTGATTTGTCAACTTCTATTTACCCTTCATAAGGACCCTTTTCATCGAATCCGCTCCAACTAAAGTGGGAGAGACAGACACCCGCCAGCCACCTTATGCAACTAGTGCATGTTAGTCGGTGGAACCGGTCTCACGTAAGCGTACGTGTAAGTGTAAGTGCATCTAGTGCCACCCCTAGTTGGTTTTGGAGTATTGACGACAAACCTAGTTGAGGGACTAATGTGTTTGTGAGAATTGCAGGAAAACACAGGTAGAAGTCCCTCATTGATTCGGTTTCACTACCAGGGATGACCCCTAAAAATGTATGAAGACATTGAAGACAAAGGTGGTATATGAAGATATTCACATTGAAGACTATGACAAAAGAAGACACGGTATGAAACCTATGGAGCTCGAAGACTTAGATCTTTCGTAGTTCTTTTTATTTTGTGTTGAGTCATAGGAACCACCGTACTGTTAAGTGGGGTCCAGGAGAACCAGTTAGAATGACTGAAGTGATGCCTAAATCAAAAACCTATGTCTTCGAGCGAAGACAATGAGAGCGAATCTTGTCCAGAGCCAGACAAGTCAGCTTTGCTTGTAGCCCAAGTAAAGTTGCCGTGAGAGTTTGAAATCTGACCGTTGAGACACGTGTCAGTTCCTTAGTGATCCAGGGTCATTTCGGACAAATCAGGTCGGGTTGCCAAGTGGCTATAAATAGCCCACCCCCACAAACATAAACGGGTGGCTGCTCAGATTTTAGTGCATGACTTTTGTCGTTTGAGAGCAACCCACCTCGAAGCTTTTGAGAGAAAATCCCTAGTGAGGAGAAAAGCCCTAACCACCCAGAGCCAGAGCAAATTGGGCATCACTTAGGTCTTCTTGTCTGTGTGATCTGAAGACTTATTACACTTGAGGACTGTGAATCCTCCAGACGGTTAGGCGTCGCGTTCAGAGCATCCAAGAGACATTGTGGATTGCCAGTGAACGAAGTTTGTGAAGGTTTGGGAGTCTACCTTGAAGACTTACCATAGTGATTGGGCGAGGACTAAGTGACCTTAGCTCAAGGAGAATACGGTAAGGACTTGGTGTCCTAAACTGTGTGTTCAGGACTGGGTGTCCGGGACTGTGTGTCCTAAGGTTTAAATACCTAGCCGCTCCAACCAGACGTACAGTTGTCACAGCAACTGGAACTGGTCCAACATATCATTGTCTTCAACGAGTCACCGGTTTCATCTTCACTTCCTTTTCTTACTGTTAGATATTGTGAAGCCATTGCATGCTTGCTTTATCTTTTGTCTTCACAACGTGAATGTATGAACTGTTTGGCTTCATAACTTCTTCCTACCTGATCCTTATTACACTGCAGTTGTTTGTCATTGTGCTTTCACTCTATTGAATACATGACCATGGCTGGCCTAGTGTAATCTAACTTCCGCTGCATAGTAATAGGCATAATCTTCGCTGTTTATCTTCATAACTCTCACGTTTTGAAGACTTTCATAAAAATCGCCTATTCACCCCCCTCTAGTCGATATAACGCACTTTCAATTGGTATCAGAGCAAGGTGCTCCCTTGTTCTGTGTGATTCAGTTTAACCACCTGGAGTTTTAGCTATGTCGACTGCAGGGATAATCAAAGTCTCCGCTGCGTGCCCCGTCTTCGATGGAACTGAATATCCCTACTGGAAGAATAAGATGCGCATGCATCTTGAAGCCATTGACGTCGACCTATGGTATGTCGTCGAGAATGGCGTTCCCAAGGCTGGAGAAGGTGTCACTGCTGCTGATGTCAAGAAGTTCACTCAACTAGACTCTACTGCCAAAAATATCATCTGTGGTCATCTGACAAAAGGACAGTATGGCCGTGTGAGTGCTTTGAAGACATCCAAGCTGGTCTGGGACTGGCTCTCCAAGGTCAATGAAGGCGTCTCAAGCCAGAAAGATCAAAGGATCAGTGTTCTTCGCAACCTCTTCAACCGCTTCAAGCGAAATGACAATGAGAATGTCCAGCACACTTTTGACCGGCTCACTGACATCACAAATGAGCTTCAAGCCCTCGGTGCCACTGAGGTCACCAAACATGAAATCGTCAAGACGCTGCTGAGATCACTTGATAGTTCGTTTGACATCCTGGCCCTGATGATTCAAGAACGTCCTGATTTCAAGACACTCGATCCGTCTGACATACTTGAGAGGCTCAACACACATGAGTTTCAGCTTTCTGAGAAAAGAGATATCTACGGTCCAAATTATGGGCGAACTCGTGCCTTGAAGGCAAAAGCTGTTTCCTCATCTGAAGAAGAATCTGACTGCAGTTCTGATGATCCTGAAGATATTGGAAGAGAACTTGCAATGCTAGTGAAGAAGTTCCAAAAATTCACCAAGAAGAAAGGCTTCAGAAAATCTTCACGATCAAGCAAGGAATATGATTCTGACGACAAGAAGAAGAAGAAATACTCAAAGTCTTCTTCCAAGTCTTCTTAAAAGTCTTCATCACACAAGAAGAGCTCATCTGGCAAGGCACGTGCGTTTGTTGGCAAGGAGATGGATTCAGAGGAGGAGTCCGCATCTGAGGAGGCAGAGGTGGAGTCTGAGGAGGAGTCTGCTTCTGGCATTGCGAGTCTGGCTACAGCATACGTCGCCAAGTCCATCTTCAACACTGAAGACAATGACTGCATCACCGACACCAACGCAAATGACAAGAACGACTACACTCCTACCTACTGCTTCATGGCACGCGGTGCCAAGGTAAACACACGCACTACTCGCTATCAAACTTCTAGTGAAGATGACTCTGACTGTGATTCAAAACCCAGCTACAAAACACTTGCTAAAATTGCAACTGAACAACAGAAAGCTATGGAACATATTCAAAAACTGTTAGACAGAAGCGATGATCTGTTGGGTGCTGAAATGACTCGATCTGAATCCTTAATTGAAGACATAAAAAACCTTCACGTTAAGTATCAGGAACTTGAAGATCGTCTTGATACTCTCTCAACAACTCATGAAAAGCTTTCCTATGACTATCTTCAAAGGAAGCAAGAACTTGAGAAATTGAGAGCGGCTCATGAAGATCTTCAAAAGGAAAATGAGTCACTTCGCGCCGAACAGATCAGTCCCGCTCAGGAAGGATTTGAACCACCATGTCTTAAATGCATTGAGCGTGATAATGCTACTTCTGTTGCTGAATGTTCCACTGCTACTGCTGTTCCAATATCTTGAACTGTTGATGTGGTAACTAACCCCTCTGCTGAGGATACCACTGCTATTGCTGATGAGAATGCTAGGTTGAAGACATTGCTTGAAACAGGGATGTACAAAAGTCTTAAAGGACATCAGACATTATGTGATGTCCTCAAGAAGCAGATACTGAACCAAAACCCTAGGAAAGAGGGTGTTGGGTTCGTGAGGAAAATAAATGCAGATGGATCTTAGTGGAAACCTGAGCAGTACCCCAAAACCACATGGGTTGCTTCAAAGGAACTTTCAGCAGATCCATCCAATTTATCTGGCTTCACTTGTGCTAACCCCATTATCATTGATGAATCCTTTGATGCAAACTATAAACTGTTTAAGAATCAGAATGGTGAAGTGTTTGCCAGGTACATTGGTACTAACTGCAGGATTGGACCACCTATGAAGAAGATCTGGGTTCCGAAAAAGTGTCTGGAAAGTCTTCCTGTGAATGTCTTCATGACACCTCACTTGAAGAAGACGAACATCAGACCAAAGGCTTCATATGGTCCAAAGGCTTCATACAAACAGAGGACTCACCTGAGTCGCACTAACGCAAATGTTTTGCAGGGAAACCATACTCAGGCATATGAATATGAGAGCTGTTCTTCGAATCATCATGTCCATATGACCAAAAAATTATTCTGCTTATTCCTATGAGTATTATTGTCCACCTGCTAGAATGTTTGCTAAGGCTTCAAAGCCAAAAATTCTCAGATGCTGCACTTAGACTTATTGCTTCTAAGCCACCCTTGAAGATGTGGGTGGTTAAGAAAGCTTAACTCTCTTTTGCAGGGAAAGGTCTCCAGCAGAAAAACAAAATCTTCTGACGCTATTGCTGGGGACCTTAATAATCTTGTAGGGCGCAAGATAAAATGCCCGAATGGCATCATTATGTACTTCATTCCTGAATCGCATGCTACTCTTCCTATTAGTCCTAATCTGGATCTAAGTTTTCATAACCCACTGGTTCTTCAAATGTTTATGCTTCACAATTCTCTTCGTGAAGCCTATCCCCCTAACTGCACTGTAGGGTACGACACCAGCGACTTCAAAGTCTTCAGAATGGATTATTGACAGTGGGTGTACAAATCACATGACTGGCAAAAGAAGCCTTCTTATGGACTCAACATTACGTCCATCCGACAAAAGCCACATCACATTTGCTAACACTGGTAAAAGTAAGGTATTGGGTCTAGGTAGAGTTGCAATCTCAAAGGATCAACACATGGATAAAGTCATGCTTGTTGAATCCCTTGGCTTCAACTTAATGTTTGTCTCAATGCTTTGCGATTTCAATATGATCGTAATGTTTGGAAAATGTCGTTGCCTGGTACTAATGGAATCTGACAAGTCTCTTGTGTTTGAAGGGTATCGGAAAGGTGATTTGTACGTGGTAGATTTCTCAGCAGGACCACAACTTGCAGTATGTCTTCTTGCAAAAGCTTCAGAATGCTGGCTTTGGCGTCGGAGGCTTGGGCATGCTGGCATGAGGAACCTCCACACCCTTGCAAAGAAGAAGCATGTCATAGGCATCGAGGGCGTCAAGTTCAAGAAAGATCACTTATGCGGTACCTGTGAAGCAGGGAAGATGACAAGGGCAAAACATCCTTCGAAGACAATCATGACTACAACACAACCCTTCGAACTTCTCCACATGGATCTTTTCGGTCTCACTCACTACTCAACTTTTACTACTACTGCTTGCCTCTATGGCTTTGTGATTGTTGATGATTACTCTAGATATACTTGGGTGCACATAATCCTTTACAAGACTGAAGTGCAGGATGTCTTCAGACGCTTCGCCAATCGAGCCATGAACAATTTTGGCGCTAAGATAAAGCACATCAGAAGTGACAATGGCACTGAATTCAAGAACACTGGCATTGATACATATATTGATACCTTGGGCATCACACATGAATTCTCAGCTCCGTACACGCCACATCAGAATGGCGTCGTCGAACGCAAGAACAGAACACTCATTGAGATGGCGAGAACGATGCTAGATGAATACAAGACTCCAAGAAAATTCTGGACTGAAGCCATTGATACTGCATGCCATACAATCAATCGTGTTTATCTTCACAAGCTTCTGAACAAGACATCTTATGAACTCCTAACTGGCAAGAAGCCAAATGTCAGTTACTTTAGAGTATTTGGCTCAAGGTGCTGGATCAAGGACCCACATCACACTTCAAAATTTGCACCTAAAGCACATGAGGGCTTTATGCTTGGATATGGAAAGGACTCGCACTCCTACAGAGTCTTCAATCTCTTTCATTACAAAGTTGTTGAAACAGTGGATGTGCGGTTCGATGAGACAAATGGTTCACAAAGAGAGCAACTGCCAAATGTGCTAGATGAAGTTCCAGCTAGTGAATCAATCAAGCTTATGGGAACTGGAGAGATTATACCTTCTGAAGCTCATCCTGAAGAAGAACTTATCATCTCAGCACCTGATCAACATGAAGACAATGCTCAACCTGAAGACATTCCTCCCAACAACAACACAGATCAGCAAGAACAAAGTCTTCGCCCTGTACATCCTCGTGTTGCTAATGAAGTGCAGATTGACAGAATAATTGAAAGCATCAATGCACCTGGTCCACTCACTCGTTCAAGGGCAACTCAGCTAGCAAATTTCTGTGGGCACTTCGCATTCATGTCAATTTCAAAACCCAGGAAAGTTGAAGAAGCCTTCATGGAACCTGAATGGATTCAAGCTATGCAAGAAGAGCTTCAATAGTTTGAGCTGAATAATGTATGGGAACTGGTTAAGCGTCCTGATCCATGGAAGCACAACATAATAGGCACCAAATGGATATACCGCAACAAGCAAGATGAGCATGGTCAAGTTGTCAGAAACAAAGCTCGTCTCGTTGCTCAAGGATACACTCAAGTGGAGGGCATTGACTTCGATGAAACATTTGCTCCTGTGGCAAGGCTTGAAGATATACGCATACTGCTGGCCTATGCAAATCATCATAACATACTTCTATATCAAATGGATGTGAAAAGCGCCTTTCTAAATGGCAAGATTGAAGAAGAAGTGTATGTTGCACAACCACCTGGCTTTGAAAATCCAGAACATCCTGACATGGTATACAAGCTCAACAAGGCACTGTATGGCCTCAAATAAGCCCCTAGGGCCTGGTATGACACACTCAAATACTTCCTGAAGAGCAAAGGCTTCATACCTGGTTCCCTGGATCCCACTCTTTTCACGAAGACATATGATGGTGAACTGTTTGTGTGCCAAATCTATGTGGATGACATTATCTTCGGCTGCACCAATCAGAAGTAAAGTGAAGAGTTTGGATATATGATGCAAGAGCAATATCAGATGTCCATGGTGGGGGAGCTGAAGTTCTTCCTTGGTCTTCAAATACGACAACAACACAATGGCATCTTCATATCTCAAGAGAAGTATCTCAAAGATTGCCTGAAGAAGTTCGGTATGCAAGACTGCAAAGGCTTCACAACACCAATGCCAGCCAAACATCATCTGGGTCCCGACGACAATGGTAAAGAGTTCGATCAAAAGGTATACCGCTCCATGATTGGTTCTTTGTGCATCTAGGCCAGATATTATGCTTAGTGTTTGCATGTGTGCTCGATTTCAAGCGGCACCAAAGGAGTCGCATCACTTAGCTGTGAAGCGAATTCTTCGATATTTGGCTCACACCCCAACTCTAGGATTATGGTATCCAAAGGGCTCAGAGTTTGATTTGGTTGGATTTTCGGATGCTGATTATGCTGGAGACAAGGTTGATCGCAAGTCTACATCAGGCACATGTCACTTTCTGGGACGATCACTTGTATGTTGGTCTTCAAAGAAGCAGAACTGTGTATCTCTCTCCACTGCTGAATCTGAATACATTGCTGCTGGATCTTGCTGCGCTCAGCTTCTGTGGATGAAGCAAACACTCAAGGACTATGGCATTCATCTGAAGCAAGTGCCACTCTACTGCGACAACGAAAGCGCCATCAAGATTGCCAACAACCCAGTTCAGCACTCGAAGACAAAGCACATTGAAATTCGTCATCACTTTCTCAGAGATCATGTTGTGAAGGAAGACATTGATATCATACACGTCAACACTGAAGAGCAATTAGCGGATATCTTCACCAAGCCCTTGGATGAGAAGATATTTTGCAAGTTACGGTGTGAGCTAAATATCTTGGAATCCTCAAATGTCCTGTGATCAGGCACACATCCTAACACTTATGCATATTGACGACTTAGATGTGCAACACACAAAGTAAAGTATATCTTCAATCAATGAAGACATACATTCTAAGTGTGAATACATTAATGTGGAATTTGACTTCGGAGCACCACGATAATTGTGCGCCGTGTCTGGGTCTAATACTTCCTATACGGTGGGTAACGCCACCACCAAATGTTCCATGTTGAAGTGTTTCACTCATGGCGTTACCTTACAATATCTTCACATTTGGTTTGGCTTAGAACTCAACATGTCTTCATGATATCTTCACTACGTTGATTATATAGATATATACATACTAGTGTTCTGTCCTCTACAACATTCACTTATAGCTATGTCTTCTTGGTTGAATCTTTTGAACTAAGTGAATGTGATCGGACCCTAATCTCTCTATGCTTTCTATCTCAAATTCTATCTCTCCAAGTCATATGCATTCTATTGAAACTGTCGAATGTCTTCACTGCGTCCTTGTCAGCTGAAGATATAGAGACAACCATAAAGTCCATTTTTAATGCTCATTCCTCCACATAAAATTCGGAGAAGCAGGAACGACCGCCCGACAATTTAGGCGTGCATAGGACGTGGAACAAACCCCAAACATCCGCTAACTGGCCACGCGTTCCTCAAATGTGAACCGCCAGGGGCACCTGTGTAATAGCACAGTGCCGCCCCTATGCCTATAAGTTCACACTTACCGCAGTCACTATCTCCTTCTTCCACCCTCGCACGAACCCTAGCGCCACCGCTAGCACTCGACGACGCCGGAGACAAAGCGCTTCGCTGCCGCAACCTCTCCAACGCCGTCCTCACGCCGACCGCGGACATCGTCCTCTCCGCCGTCTCCGTAGGTGTTTTCCATCGCCAAGTTAGGGCATGGAGGACTGAACTGCTCGGCATCCACTCCCTTCCGTCTAGCAGTTCCAGTGTGGTAAATAAAACTTCTTTTTACAGGCTCTTTTGATCTCATGGTTCTGTCACTTTCTACCATAAGAAGTTTCTCGTCACACTAGTTAGATCTCTCACTGCATGTCATAACATGCCCAGTATATTCACTTGTGCTTCATAAAGTAGTTAGATTCCTCACTTGTACTGATCTGTGGGTTCGTACAAATCTGGAACCTACTTCTTATCTATGAGTGAATGTCTTCGCACGATGAGGTCAATGTCTTCTAAACTGATTAATCTTCAAAACCTTCTGAGAATGCATATGACCTCTTCCCCTTCCCTCACACCTTAATGCTGTCACAGGTACATGTCCGTGGGAGAATCCTTCGGTTCTCATAGTCTGCATTCATTTGCAGAATTCCTACAGCATCACATAAACTCTCCTGAAGCCAGTTCCTGTTGGTCCAGAAAAAGAAAGCCCTTGAAGCATTTGAAAGTTTTAAAACCTTTCAAGTTAAAGTTTATGGCTTCAGTAGCAACAGCAAGAAAGGGGGGCAGACAGAGACGTGAGGGAACATCCAAGGATCTGCCAGAAGACTTGGCAGAATGTACAAAACAGATCCAGAAGAGAGCTATGGACAGCGCAAAACCCGAATCCAATGGATTCGACGCTATTGGGCAGAACAGTGGTTCAAATACCGCTTCGTCACCCAGGAGTATGCTGAAAAGAATGCTATCAAGAGTCCATGGGGGGATATCTTATACAAGAACCTTGTACCCAGGACCAGAGATGAAACCATTGCTCAAGGCTTCTACCCATGCATGGTCCGAGGACCACAGCCTGATGATGCACATCCGTCGTCACTTCTCTGGTGTCGTGACGACAATCTCTTCAAGCGCAACTTTCAGTTTGCCCAACAGTCAGCGAAGCTAAACAAGAAGAAATTTGGGCTTGACTTCAACCCTGGTCCCTCCTCACCAAGGGCAGATGGCACACACGACGCCGAACCCAATATCATCGGTCCGTTTGCCAATCTTGAGGGCTTGATCACTCACATCTTAGTACAAGGGCTTGCCGTAAATGACCCCCCAGCTGAATTTGAGTCTGATGAAGCTCCAGCTGTGCCGAAGCCAAAGCAGACAAAGAAACCAAAAGTTTCAAAGCCGGCCCCTGCCTCAAAAATCTCAAGGGCGAAGCCTTTGAAAACTGCACCTCCTGAAGTCAGTGTGCAGTCTGAAGACGTATCCCGCGTCTCCAAGCCCCAGAAGAAAAAGGAGCCCCAGCAACACACAGGCAAAGAGCTCACTGCTGCTGCCATTCTGCGCAGTGAAGCCATTGATCTATCAAGCGATGAAGATCTGGGAGATGACGCACTAGAGCAGCTTATCAAAAGCAAAGAAGAAGCTGAAATCTTCAACAATCTGCCTCTCTTTGATGTCGCCATCATCCACAGCTTCATCGATGAATGGTTTGACTCACCAGACATAAGCTTCAATGACCTGCAGCTGCCAGTTGGCCTCAGTGTCGCCTTCCAAGGCGTAATTGCTTCAGAACTGGCCATTGCTCAGCGCATCGTTGAGCTGAAGCAGAAAATTGATCACGAAAAGGCTCAGTTCAAGAAGAACATGGCCAGCCTCAGCGTGCAGGAAGTGAGGAGCTTCAAAATCATGCTGCATGAGCTCAAAGAAAACTTTCTGAAGAAGCGTGATGAAGCTCAGGGCTCGCGTGAAAGGATGAAGTCTTTGGCAGAAAAATGTGTTCAAGCCTACAACGAGGCGGAAAAGCGCAAGGCACTTGGGCGTCCTGGCATCGACCCCAAGATGGCCGCGAAGAAGAAGAAGAAGCCTGCTGTGAATGAACCAGAGGCACCTCGGCAAGAAGTGGTTCAAATTGTCTTCCCCACTGCAACGACTGGCTCGAAGCCAAAGAGTCGGTCAACAGCTTCAGAGCTAAAGAAGACAAGAACTGCCGAGGCTGAAGCCAGAAAAAGGAAGAGCTCTGAAGCCTCTCCTACTGCCCCCAGCAAAAAGAAACGCAAGACCAAGAAATCTAGGGCTGATCCCACAGAGCCCTTGATGGTTGAACCCCTTTCTGTCATTCACCCCAATGCAGAAAGAAGACTGACAGTTCATGAGTCTGCTCCCATAGAGGCTCCTGAAGCTGAAGATATTCCAGCAGCCGACCCAATAGCTGCTGAAGACATTGGTCGTCAAGACAATGTACAAGATGATGCAGCCCTTCCTCAGCTTGAAACAAACGAACTCATCAGCATTGGCCGTCCTCTGACGCTAATGGCACAAGATGAGTCATGGGCGGATCGCCCTCAGGAGGAAGAAGACTTTGAGGTCCAGCCCACTCCGACACCACAAGCGTCGTCTGCGTTCCGTAGGCTTCGCAAAGGTCCACGGCCTCAAGTCCATACTGCAGAAATTCCGGCTGCATCAGCCGAAGACAATGAAGAAACACCACCAGAACCCACTTCCCCGCTCCATCAAGATGCAGTTCTCCATGAGAACGTGCCTGAGGTTGTACCTCCAACTACACATGCGGAGGAAGAAAATGTTGCGGCTCCCAGCACAAATACTGAAGCCAATGTGGAGCCCACCCCACCAAATGCTTCAGCGGACAGCGAAGCTACCGAGCCAGACACTTCTGTTCCTGAGTCTGCTGCAGGTCCTCAATTCGATTATCATATTGAGCACAGGCCTCATGTTCAGAAGCCAGTCCCAAGGCTGCCAAGATTCCCAGGTCCTGCATCAGCACCTGGTTCCTTTAACATCAACAGCTTCAAGGCAGACAATACATTTTTCAATAGCTCCAAGAACCCCTATTCAAAGGAAAGGATTGTATCAGACAGGTTCTGGAGCTATTCTCAGCGCAGCTATTATTCATGCATCTTATACAACCAAGGCCGCATCTTTCCGCACAAGCGCCTTGAGGTTGAAGCCATTGCGGGTCTGCCATGTCTTGAGGAAGCCTTGGATTGCTTCAGGCAAGTGGGTCTGCTGCCGTTTGTGACTGATGAAGAGCACTGGAATGAAGAGCTTCTGCTTCAGTTCTATGCCACCCTTCATATAAGAGGATACAACAGAGATCTAAAGACTTGGATCCTGGAGTGGATGACCGACAATGTCCATCATGAAGCCAATGCGTTTGATATCATTGAGCTCACCGGTCTGCCCACTCCAGGCGAATTCTTCGAGGAAGGTTGTCAATCACATTCTGAAGCTATTGAGAGTATCTTCCAGAGGCCTGAACCCAATATGAGTCAGATGCTCTCAATGATGAAGCCATTGCCTCATGATGCACCTTATCCTACTGAGTTCTTTGTTGAAGACCTAGAGTACCTGCCCAGGACCATATATCACATCATCTGGCGGACTCTCTGGCCCATTAAGGGGCACTCTCCACATGCAAAGATTGAAGGTGCAATGAAGACTCTCACATTCTATATCCTGCATGGCAAATGCTTCAACGCACAGGATCTCTTCATACGCCAACTTGCAGCGTCAGGCTCGGAATTATTTGGTTTGAAGTTCTATGCCCCTTGGGTGATGAGGCTGATCAAACTGCACTCTACAATCTCGTATCATCCCTCTGCCCGAAACCATAGGATCTTTCTGCCAGATGTGGATACCTCTGCTGAAGCAATATATCCTGAGCCGGACAAGCAACCAATAAATCTTCAGAATGCAGAACACCAGAGCTTCACGCAGAATGTTGAAGGTGTTGAAGCCATATCCAGGGTATATCCGTTGGCTGGCACTACACGTGCACCAGCATTAACTGAAGCCACAGACAGCACAAATGCTCCAAGACCCAAGAAGCATGCTCGTGTCCTCACTGATCGAGAGCTTCTTGTGGCCCTTCACCAAAAGCAAGATAGGCATCACGACTGGCTCAAACGTCAGATGAAGAGCCTCTTGGTGGATGTCAATCGACTTCGAAACCTTGCCACCAAGAATGCCTTCGTTACACATGAGACTTGCCGTCGAACATGGAAAGGGCTCTCAATGATCTGCACTGAAGCTGAACTTGAAGAGGATGGCTTCACAGAGCGTTTCAAGTTTGACACCACACCTCCTAGAAGGGCTGTGATGCGCAACACACCATCACTTGAAGACTCCGAGTTTTCTTCATCTGCTGCCACAGTCACTGCAAGAATCATTGATGACGACGATGGTGCTACTTCACCACCACCTATGTCTGCACCTCAAAGCTCTGCACCGACAAACAACTCCACGGACCCTGCTGTGCCTGGAAACGCGTAGAAAACTCTATGTCTTCAAACCTTTTTGGTCATTGCTGACAAAAGGGGGAGAAGCATATGATGTTTATAGTCTTCAAGCGGGTCAATATGGGCGGGTGCCTTATGTTTGGTTATATTTTGCTTCGTGTTTACAACTCTTGTTTTTGCTTCATTTGGTTCTTTGAGTTGTAAACACTAAAACTTGATGGTCGTCTGCTACTTGTTTGCCACTCTGTTTGCGAAGATAAATTCCACATGTGCGACGATAAATTCCGCACTTATCTCATTCTGCAGACGTCCGTTTTCCATTATGCATGTCATTATCTTCATATACTTTCACATGCATAGTGGATTGTCATCATAAGCTGAAGTGGATCTCCACAAGTACAACCTGCCATGTGCATTTGCATTCCAAAAGCAAATTAACTTATATGCACATCTTCAGGGGGAGCCCTTGCAACTTATGAAGACAATTCTCTATCCTTTACAAACTTCACACCTTATATAACCTGTTGAAAACT
The DNA here is from genome assembly GCF_018294505.1 of Triticum aestivum. Classification (NCBI taxonomy): domain Eukaryota; kingdom Viridiplantae; phylum Streptophyta; class Magnoliopsida; order Poales; family Poaceae; genus Triticum; species Triticum aestivum. Next base: position 330,042,873 of record NC_057806.1, on the reverse strand, counting down.
TCAACTAGTTTTTCATCAATCGCCAAAAAGGGGGAGATTGTAAGTGCATCTAGTGCCACCCCTAGTTGGTTTTGGAGTATTGACGACAAACCTAGTTGAGGGACTAATGTGTTTGTGAGAATTGCAGGAAAACACAGGTAGAAGTCCCTCATTGATTCGGTTTCACTACCAGGGATGACCCCTAAAAATGTATGAAGACATTGAAGACAAAGGTGGTATATGAAGATATTCACATTGAAGACTATGACAAAAGAAGACACGGTATGAAGCCTATGGAGCTCGAAGACTTAGATCTTTCGTAGTTCTTTTTATTTTGTGTTGAGTCATAGGAACCACCGTACTGTTAAGTGGGGTCCAGGAGAACCAGTCAGAATGACTGAAGTGATGCCTAAATCAAAAATCTATGTCTTCGAGCGAAGACAATGAGAGCGAATCTTGTCCAGAGCCGGACAAGTCAGCTTTGCTTGTAGCCCAAGTAAAGTTGTCGTGAGAGTTTGAAATCTGACCGTTGAGACACGTGTCAGTTCCTTAGTGACCCAGGGTCATTTTGGACAAATCAGGTCGGGTTGCCAACTGGCTATAAATAACCCACCCTCACAAACATAAACGGGTGGCTGCTCAGATTTCAGTGCACGACTTTTGTCGTTTGAGAGCAACCCACCTCGAAGCCTTTGAGAGAAAATCCCTAGTGAGGAGAAAAGCCCTAACCACCCAGAGCCAGAGCAAATTGGGCATCACTTAGGTCTTCTTGTCTGTGTGATCTGAAGACTTATTACACTTGAGGACTGTGAATCCTCCAGACGGTTAGGCGTCGCGTTCAGAGCATCCAAGAGACATTGTGGATTGCGAGTGAACGAAGTTTGTGAAGGTTTGGGAGTCTACCTTGAAGACTTACCATAGTGATTGGGCGAGGACTAAGTGACCTTAGCTCAAGGAGAATACGGTAAGGACTTGGTGTCCTGAACTGTGTGTTCAGGACTGGGTGTCCGGGACTGTGTGTCCTAAGGTTTAAATACCTAGCCGCTCCAACCAGACGTACAGTTGTCACAGCAACTGGAACTGGTCCAACATATCATTGTCTTCAACGAGTCACCGGTTTCATCTTCACTTCCTTTTCTTACTGTTACATATTGTGAAGCCATTGCATGCTTGCTTTATCTTTTGTCTTCACAACGTGAATGTATGAACTGTTTGGCTTCATAACTTCTTCCTACCTGATCCTTATTACACTGCAGTTGTTTGTCATTGTGCTTTCACTCTATTGAATACATGACCATGGCTGGCCTAGTGTAATCTAACTTCTGCTGCATAGTAATAGGCATAATCTTCGCTGTTTGTCTTCATAGCTCTCACGTTTTGAAGACTTTCATAAAAATCGCCTATTCACCCCCCTCTAGTCGATATAACGCACTTTCAGTAAGGTTGGTCCGGGCCGCTTCATTCCACAATACCGTTGAAGCAAGATAAGACTAGTAGCGGCAAGAAAGTTGACAACATCAACGCCCACAACAAATTGTGTTCTACTCGTGCAAGATAACTACGCATAGACCTAGCTCATGATGCCACTGTTGGGGAACGTTGTAGAAAACAAAATTTTCCTACGGTTTCACCAAGATCCATCTAGGAGTTCATCTAGCAACGAGTGATCGGATTGCATCTACATACCTTTGTAGATCACGCGCGGAAGCGTTCAAAGAACGAGGATGAGGAAGGCGTACTCGACGTGATCCAAATCACCGGAGATCCTAGCGCCGAACAGACGGCACCTCCGCGTTCAACACACGTACGGTTAGCGTAACGTCTCCTTCTTCTTGATCCAGCAAGGGGGAAGGAGAGGTTGAGGAAGATGGCTCCAGCAGTAGCACGACGGCGTGGTGGTGGTGGAGCTGCAGTACTCCGGCAGGGCTTCGCCAAGCACTATGGAGGAGGAGGATGTGTTGGAGAGGGAGAGGGAGGCACCAAAGATCAAGGTAAGAAGTCCTCCATCCCCCCACTATATATAGGAGGGCCAAGGGGGGGGGGGGCGCCGGCCCTAGGAGATCTAATCTCCTAGGGGGGTGCGGCCAAGGGGAGGAATCCCTCCTCCCCAAGGCACCTAGTAGGTGCCTTCCCCTCCTAGGACTCTTCCCTCCTTGAAACCCTAGGCGCACGGGCCTCTTGGGGCTGGTGCCCTTGGCCCCTGTTGGCCAAGGCGCACCCCCTACATCCCATGTGGCCCCCCGGGACAGGTGGCCCCACCCGGTGGACCCCCGGGACCCTTCCGGTGGTCCCGGTACAATACCGGTGACCCCGAAACTTGTCTCGATGGCCGAAATAGGACTTCCCATATATAATTCTTTACCTCTGGACCATTTCGGAACTCCTCGTGACGTCCAGGATCTCATCTGGGACTCCGAACAACATTCGGGTTACTGCATATACATATCCCTACAACCCTAGCGTCACCGAACCTTAAGTGTGTAGACCCTACGGGTTCGGGAGACATGTAGACATGACCGAGATTGCTCTCCGGTCAATAACCAACAGCGGGATCTGGATACCCATGTTGGCTCCCACATGCTCCTCGATGATCTCATCGGATGAACCACGATGTCGAGGATTCAAGCAACCCCTTATACAATTCCCTTCGTCAATCGATATGTTACTTGCCCGAGATTCGATCATTGGTATCCCAATACCTTGTTCAATCTCGTTACCGGCAAGTCACTTTACTCGTACTGTAATGCATGATCCCGTGACCAAACACTTGGTCACTTTGAGCTCATTATGATGATGCATTACCGAGTGGGCCCAGTGATACCTCTCCGTCATACGGAGTGACAAATCCCAGTCTTGATCCGTGTCAACCCAACAGACACTTTCAGAGATACCCGTAGTATACCTTTATAGTCACCCAGTTACGTTGTGACGTTTGGCACACCCAAAGCACTCCTACGGTATCCGGGAGTTACACGATCTCATGGTCTAAGGAAAAGATACTTGACATTGGAAAACTCTAGCAAACGAACTATACGACCTTGTGCTATGTTTAGGATTGGGTCTTGTCCATCACATCATTCTCCTAATGATGTGATCTCGTTATCAATGACATCCAATGTCCATAGTCAGGAAACCATGACTATCTGTTGATCAACGAGCTAGTCAACTAGAGGCTTACTAGGGACATGTTGGTGTCTATTATTCACACATGTATTATGATTTCCGGATAACACAATTATAGCATGAATAAAGACAATTATCATGAACAACAAAATATAATAATAATGCTTTTATTATTGCCTCTAGGGCATATTTCCAACACAATTGCCTTGGCAAAGGAATCTAGATTTCACAAGAGAACCAAGCACATCAAGAGACGCTTCAATTCCATCCGCGATCAAGTCAAGGAGGGAGACATAGATATTTGCAAGATACATACGGTTCTGAATGTTGCAGACCCATTGACTAAGCCTCTCTCATGAGCAAAATATGATCAGCATCAAGACTCCATGGGCGTTAGAATCATTACAATGTAATCTAGATTATTGATTCTAGTGCAAGTGGGAGACTGAAGGAAATATGCCCTAGAGGCAATAATAAAGTTGTTATTTATATTTCCTTATATCATGATAAATATTTATTATTCATGCTAGAATTGTATTAACCGAAAACTTAGTACATGTGTGAATACATACACAAACAGAGTGTCACTAGTATGTCTCTACTTGACTAGCTCGTTAATCAAAGATGGTTAAGTTTCCTAGCCATAGACATGCATTGTCATTTGATGAATGGGATCACATCATTAGAGAATGATGTGATTGACTTGACCCATCCGTTAGCTTAGCACTTTGATCGTTGAGTTTATTGCTATTGCTTTCTTCATAACTTATACATGTTCCTATGACTATGAGATTATGCAACTCCCGAATACCGGAGGAGCACTTAGTGTGCTATCAAACGTCACAATGTAACTGGTGATTATAAAGATGCTCTATAGGTGTCTCTGATGGTGTTTGTTGAGTTGGCATAGATCGAGATTAGGATATGTCACTCCGATTGTCGGAGAGGTATCTCTAGGCCCTCTCGGTAATGCACATCACTATAAGCCTTGCAAGCAATGTGACTAATAAGTTAGTTGCAGATGTTGCATTACAGAACGAGTAAAGAGACTTACCGGTAACGAGATCGAACTAGGTATGATGATACCGACGATCAAATCTCGGGCTAGTAACATACCGATGACAAAGGGAACAACGTATGTTGTTATGCGGTTCGACCGATAAAGATCTTCGTAGAATATGTAGGAGCCAATATGGTCATCCAGGTTCTGCTATTGGTTATTGACCAAAGATATCTCTCGGTCATGTCTACATAGTTCTTGAACCTGTAGGGTCCACACGCTTCACGTTCGTTAATGATATAGTATTATATGAGTTATCTATTGCTACCTCTTGAGCACTGCGTTGGTTTTCCCTTGAAGAGGAAAGGGTGATGCAGCAAAGTAGCATAAGTATTTCCCTCAGTCTTTGAGAACCAAGGTATCAATCCAGTAGGAGACTACACGCAAGTCCCTCATACCTGCACAAACAAATAAGAACTTCGCAACCAATGCGATAAAGGGGTTGTCAATCCCTTCACGGTCACTTACGAGAGTGAGATCTGATAGAGATAATAAGATAAATAAATATTTTTGGTATTTTTATGATATAGATTGAAAGTAAAGATTGCAAAGTAAAATAGATAGGAAACTTTATATGATAAAAGATAGACCCGGGGGCCATAGGTTTCACTAGTGGCTTCTCTCAATATAGCATAAGTATTACGGTGGGTGAACGAATTACTGTCGACCAATTGATAGAAAAGTGCATAATTATGAGAATATCTAAGCATGATCATGTATATAGGCATCATGTCCGCGACAAGTAGACTGAAACGATTCTGCATCTACTACTATTACTCCACACATCGACCGCTATCTAGCATGCATCTAGAGTATTAAGTTCATAAGAACAGAGTAACGCATTAGGCAAGATGACATGATGTAGAGGGATAAACTTAAGCAATATGATATAAACCCCATATTTTTATCCTCGACGACAACAATACAATACGTGCCTTGCTGCCCATGATGTTACTAGGAAAGGACACCGCAAGATTGAACCCAAAGCTAAGCACTTCTCCCATTGCAAGAAAGATCAATCTAGTAGGCCAAACAGGCCAAACTGATAATTCGAAGAGACTTGCAAAGATAACTAATCATACATAAAAGATTTTAGAGAAGAATCAAATATTGTTCATAGATAAACTTGATCATGAACCCACGATTCATCGGATCTCGACAAACACACCGCAAAAGAGTTACATCGAATAGATCTCCAAGAAGATCGATGAGAACTTTGTATTGAGATCCAAATCGAGAGAAGAAGCCATCTAGCTAATAACTATGGACCCGAAGGTCTATGGTAAACTACTCACACATCATCGGAGAGGCTATGGTGTTGATGTAGAAGCCCTCCATGATTGATTCCCCCTCCGGCGGAGCTTCGGAAAAGGCCCCAAGGTGGGATCTCTTGGGTACATAAGGTTGCGGCGGTGGAAATAGGGTTTTGTCATGCTCCTGGATGTTTTCGGGGTATATGGACATATGTAGGAGGAAGAAGTAGGTCGGTGGAGCTCCGAGGGGCCCACGAGGGTGGGGGGCGTGCCTCCCTGCCTCGTGGCCTCCTCGTTGATTTCTTGACGTCTACTCCAAGTCCCCTGGATCACGTTTGTTCCAAAAATAACTCCCCAAAGGTTTCATTCCGTTTGGATTCCGTTTAATATTCGTTTTCTGCGAAACACTGAAATCGGCAAAAAACAGCAATTTGCACTGGGCCTTGGGTTAGTAGGCTAGTCCCAAAAATAATATAAAAGTGTATAATAAAGCCCATAAACATCCAAAATAGATAATATAATAGCATGGAACAATAAAAAATATAGATACGTTGGAGACGTATCAAGCATCCCCAAGCTTAATTCCTGCTCGTCCTCGAGTAGGTAAATGATAAAAACAGAATTTTTGATGTGGAATGCTACCTAGCATAATTCTCAATGTAATTTTCTTTATTGTGGCATGAATGTTCAGATCCGAAAGATTCAAGAAAAAAGTTTAATATTGACTTAAAAATAATAATACTTCAAGCATACTAACTAAGAAATCATGTCTTCTCAAAATAACATGGCCAAAGAAAGTTCATCCCAACAAAATCATATAGTTTAGTCATGTTTCATTTTCTTCACACAAGAATGCTCTCATCATGCACAACCCCGATGACAAGCCAAGCAATTGTTTCATACTTTAGTAATCTCAAACTTTTTTCAACTTTCACGCAATACATGAGCGTGAGCCATGGATATATCACTATGGGTGGAATAGAATATAATGATGGGGGTTATGTGGAGAAGACAGAAAAGGAGAAAGTCTCACATTGACGCAGCTAATCAATGGGCTAGGGAGATGCCCATCAATTGATGTCAATGCAAGTAGTAGGGATTGCCATGCAACGGATGCACTAGAGCTATAAATGTATGCAAGCTCAACAAAAGAAACTAAGTGGGTGTGCATCCAACTTGCTTGCTCACGAAGACCTAGGGCATTTGAGGAAGCCCATTGTTGGAATATACAAGCGAATTTCTATAATGAAAATTTTCCACTAGTATATGAAAGTGACAAAACAAGAGACTCTCTATCATAAAGATCATGGTGCTACTTTGAAGCACAAGTGTGGAAAAAAGGATAGTAGCATTGCCCCTTTTTAGTTCTTTTTTGGGGCCATTTTTTGGCCTTTATTTTTTCCTTTTTTATTTGGGACAATGCTCTATTAATGATGATCATCACACTTCTATTTATTTACAACTCAATGATTACAACTCGATACTAGAACACAATATGACTATATGAATGCCTCCGGCGGTGTACCGGGAAGGGCAATGAATCAAGAGTGACATGTATGATAAATTATGCATGGTGGCTTTGCCACAAATACGATGTCAACTACATGATCATGCAAGGCAATAAGACAATGAAGAAACATGTCATAAATGAAATGGTGGAAAGTTGCATAGCAATAGATCTCGGAATGGCTATGGAAATGCCATAATAGGTGGGTATGGTGGCTGTTTTGAGGAAGATATAAGGAGGTTTATGTGTGATAGAGCGTATCATATCACGGGGTTTGGATGCACGGCGAAGTTTGCACCAACTCTCAAGGTGAGAAAGGGCAATGCACGGTACCGAAGAGGCTAGCAATGATGGAAAGGTGAGAGTGTATATAATCCATGGACTCAACATTAGTCATAAAGAACTCACATACTTATTGCAAAAATCTACAAGTCATCAAAAATCAAGTATTATGCGCATGCTCCTAGGGGGATAGATTGGTAGGAAAAGACCATCGCTCGTCCCCGACCGCCACTCATAAGGAAGACAATCAAAGAACACCTCATGTTTCAAATTTGTTACACAATGGTTACCATACGTGCATGCTAAGGGACTTGAAAACTTCAACACAATTATTTCTCAAATTCACAACTACTCAACTAGCACAACTCTAATATCACCATCTTTATATCTCAAAATAATTATCAAGTATCAAACTTCTCCTAGTATTCAATGCACTTTTTATGAAAGTTTTTATTATACCGATCTTGGATGCCTATCATATTAGGACTAATTTCATAACCAAAGCAAATTACCAAGATGTTCTAAAGGACTCTCAAAATGATATAAGTGAAGCATTAGAGATCAATAATTTCTATAAAATAAAACCACCACCGTGCTCTAAAAAGATATAAGTGAAGCACTAGAGCAAAATTATCTAACTCAAAAGATATAAGTGAATCACATAGAGTATTCTAATAAATTTCGATTCATGTGTGTCTCTCCCAATAGGTGTGCACAGAAAGGATGATTGTGTTAAACTAAAAAGCAAAGACTCATATCATACAAGACGCTCCAAGCAAAACACATATCATGTGGTGAATAAAAATATAGCCTCAAGTAAAATTATCGATGGACGAAGACGAAAGAGGGGATGCCTTCCGGGGCATCCTCAAGCTTAGGCTTTTGGTTGTCCTTGAATTTTACCTTGGTGTGCCTTGGGCATCCCCAAGCTTAGGCTCTTGCCACTCCTTATTCCATAATCCATCAAATCTTTACCCAAAACTTGAAAACTTCACAACACAAAACTCCACAGAAAATCTCATGAGCTCCGTTAGTATAAGAAAACAAACCACACATAAGGTACTGTAATTAACTCATTCTTTATTTATATTGGTGTTAAACCTACTTTATTCCAACTTCTCTATGGTTCATACCCTCCGATACTAGGCATACATTCATCAAAATAAGCAAACAACACGCGAAAAACAGAATCTGTCTAAAACAGAACAATCTGTACTAATCTGTAGGTTTAGAATACTTCTATAACCCCAAAAATTCAGAAATAAATTGTTGTACGTGAGGAATTTATCTATTAATCATCTTCAAAAGGAATCAACCTAATCGCACTCTCCAGTAAAAAATGGCTGCAAATCTCGTGATCTCTAAAGTTTCTGTTTTTTACAGCAAGATCGCAAAGACTTTCCCCAAGTCTTCCCAAAGGTTCTACTTGGCACAAACACTACTTAAAAGCATAAAACCACATCTAAAAAGAGGCTAGATGAATTATTTACTACTAAACAGAACCAAAAATCAAAAACTAAAAATAAAATTGGGTTGCCTCCCAACAAGCGCTATCGTTTAACGCCCTTAACTAGGCATAAAAGCAAGGATAGATCTAGGTATTATCATCTTTGGTATGCAATCCATAAGTGGATCTCATAATAGATTCATAAGGTAATTTAATTTTCTTTCTAGGAAAGTGTTCCATGCCTTTCCTTAACGGAAATTGGAATCTAATATTCCCTTCTTTCATATCAATAATTGCACCAATCATTCTAAGGAAAGGTCTAAAAAGAATAATGGGACATGTAGGATTGCAATCAATATCAAGAACAATGAAATCTACGGGCACATAATTCCTATTTGCAACAATAAGAACATCATTAATTCTTCCAATAGGTTTCTTAATAGTGGAATCCGCGAGGTGCAAATTTAAAGAACAATTATCAAATCACGGAAACCTAACACATCACACAAAGTTTTTGGAATCATGGAAACGCTAGCACCAAAATCACATAAAGCATAGCATTCATGATCTTTAATTTTAATTTTAATAGTAGGCTCCCATTCATCATGAAGTTTTCTAGGGATAGAAACTTCCAATTCAAGCTTTTCTTCATAAGATTGCATTAAAGCATCAACGATATGTTTGGTAAAAGCTTTATTTTGATTATAAGCATGCGGAGAATTTAACACGGATTGCAACAAGGAAATACAATCTATCAAAGAGCAATTATCATAATTAAATTCCTTGAGATCCAAAATAGTGTGTTCATTGCTATGTAAAGTTTTGACCTCTCCAATCCCACTTTTATTAATTTTTGCATCAAGATCTAAAAACTCTGAATCATTAGGACGCCTTTTAACTAAGGAACAATTCCATTTCTCCCCCTAACTTGAGCCACCACCTGGCATTTGCCCCTAATTTTCAGGTATGCTAAAAAATACCCCTCTTCCATCAAGTCACCTTACAAAAATGCCCTTCTGTGCCGTTACCGTCCGGTCAAAGGGGTTTGACAATCTGGTGAACAGTAACATGGTGAACAGTAAATTCGAAAAAATAGGAAAAAATTAAAAAAATCTGAAATTTTGTGGGATCTAAGATACTCAAGGGATCAAAGTGCGTGCAAATTTTCGCGTAGTTTGGACATTCCAGCAACTCTTGTCAAAGGAAAAACTTTAAAATGTACACTGTGAGCAGTAAATTCAAAAAAAAAAGCTAGAAAATTCAAAAAATATGAATTTTTTGGCATCAAAGAGGCTGGGGTGCGCAAGGTGCGTACAAATTTTTGTTGTGTTTCGACACTGTAGGAGCTCGTGGAGAAAAAAAAACAAAATTTGGGACAGAAAACACTTTGAAAAAATGCACTATTTTGTTTTTTTGCTAGAGCACCTCGCATGTCATTTGATGACAAAAATTTGCAAGCACCTTGCGCACCCAAGCCACTTTGATGCCAAAAAAATTCATATTTTTTAAAATTTTATTGCTATTGGTTTTGAATTTAGTGTTCATAGGGTCTAGATTTATATTTTTTCCTTTGCCAGGAGTTCCTGGAATGTCCAAATAGTGCGAAAATTTGCACGCACCTTGCGCCCTTGAGTATCTTCGATCCCACAAAATTTCAGATTTTTTTGATATTTTTGCTATTTTTTCGAATTTACTATTCACCATGTTACTATTCACCAAACGGTCAAATCCCTTTGACCGGACGGCAAGGGCATTTCTATAAGGTGAATTGAGGGAAGAGGGGTATTTTCTAGCATACCTGAAAATTAGGGGCAAATGTCAGGTCGTGGCTCAAGTTAGGGGGAGAAATGGAATTGTCCCTTTAACTAAAGTTGACTCATCTCCAGTCCCATCATTATCAAGATTCATCTTGCAAAACAAAGATTTAATAGGAGACACATCAATCACTTTTAGATCTTCATCCTTATTGTCATCAAAACAAGAAGAACACTCTTTTATAAAGCAATCCTTTTTTGCACGCATCCTAGCGGTTCTTTCTATGCACTCAACAATGGAAATTCTCATGGCTTTGAGAGACTCATTGATATCATGCTTAGGTGGAATAGATCTAAGGTTCAACAAATCAACATCAAGAGAAATTCTATCCACGTTCCTAGCCAACTCATCAATCTTAGGCAATTTTTCTTCAATCAAAGCATTGAAACTCTTTTGCGAACTAATAAATTCTTTAATACTAGATTCCAAATCAGAGGGAATCTTATTATAATTTCCATAAGAATTGTTGTAGGAATTACCATAATTATTAGAGGAATTACTAGGAAAAGGCCTAGGATTAAAATTACCTCTATATGCGTTGTTACCAAAATTGTTCCTACCAATAAAATTCACATCCATAGATTCATTATTATTCTCAATCAAAGTAGACAAAGGCATATCATTAGGATCAGAAGAAACACTCTTATTAGCAAACAATTTCATAAGTCCATCCATCTTTCCACTCAAAACATTAATTTCTTCTACTGCATGAACCTTTTTACTAGTGGATCTTTCAGTGTGCCATTGAGAATAATTAACCATAATATTATCTAGGAGTTTGGTAGCTTCTCTCAAAGTGATTTCCATAAAAGTCCCTCCCACTCTGAATCTAAAAGATTTCTAGAAGCAAAATTCAATCCAGCATAATTTTTTATGATCATCCATAAATTCAAACCATGAGTAGGGCAATTGCGAATCATTAATTTCATCCTCTCCTAAGATTGTGCAGCATGCTCATGATCTAGTTGCTTCAAATTCATAATATCGTTTCTAAGAGAGATGATCTTAGCGGGAGGAAAATACTTAGAGATAACGCATCTTTGCACTTATTCCAAGAATCAATACTATTTTTGGGCAAAGAAGAAAACCAAGTTTTAGCACGATCTCTAAGCGAAAATGGGAATAGCTTGAATTTAACAATATCATTATGCAAATCTTTCTTATTTTGCATATCACATAAATCAACAAAGCTTTTTCGATGGGTAGCAGCATCTTCACTAGGAAGGCCGGAAAACGGATCTTTCATGACAAGATTCAGGAAAGAAGTATTAATTTCACAAGATTCAGCATTGGTAAGGGGAGCAATCGGAGTGCTAATAAAATCATTATTGTTGGTATTGGAAAAGTCACACAATTTAGTATTATCTTGAGCCATCGTGACAAACAATCCAACACACAAGCACACAAGAAACAAGCCAAAAAGAGGCGAATGGAAAAGAGGGCAAATGAAATGACAAGGGTGAAGTGGGGGAGAGAAAAACGAGAGGCAAATGGCAAATAATGTAATGCGAGGGATAAGAGTTTATGATAGGTACTTGGTATGTCTTGACTTGTGCGTAGATCTCCCCGGCAACGGCGCCAGAAATCCTTCTTGCTACCTCTTGAGCATTGCGTTGGTTTTCCCTTAAAGAGGAAAGGGTGATGCAGCAAAGTAGCCTAAGTATTTCCCTCAGTTTTTGAGAACCAAGGTATCAATCCAGTAGGAGACTACATGCAAGTCCATCATACCTGCACAAACAAATAAGGACCTCGCAACCAACGCGATAAAGGGGTTGTCAATCCCTTCACGGTCACTTACGAGAGTGAGATCTGATAGAGATAATAAGATAATTAAATATTTTTGGTATTTTTATGATATAGATTGAAAGTAAAGATTGCAAAGTAAAATAGATAGGAAACTTTATATGATAAAAGATAGACCCGGGGGCCATAGGTTTCACTTATGGCTTCTCTCAAGATAGCATAAGTATTACGATGGGTGAACGAATTACTGTTGAGCAATTGATAGAAAAGTTCATAATTATGAGAATATCTAGGCATGATCATGTATATAGGCATCACGTCCGCAACAAATAGACCGAAACGATTCTGCATCTACTACTATTACTCCACACATCGACCGCTATCCAGCATGCATCTAGAGTATTAAGTTCATAAGAACAGAGTAACGCATTAGGCAAGATGACATGATGTAGAGGGATAAACTCAAGCAATATGATATAAACCCCATCTTTTTATCCTCGACGGAAACAATACAATATGTGACTTGCTGCCCCTGCTGTCACTGGGAAAGGACACCGCAAGATTGAACCCAAAGCTAAGCACTTTCTCCCATTGCAAGAAAGATTAATCTAGTAGGCCAAACCAAACTGATAATTCGAAGAGACTTGCAAAGATAACTAACCATACATAAAAGATTTCAGAAAAGAATTATATATTGCTCATAGATAACCTTGATCATGAACCCACAATTCATCGGATCTCGACAAACACACCGCAAAAAGAGTTACATCAAATAGATCTCCAATAAGATCAAGGAGAACTTTGTATTGAGATCCAAAGAGAGAGAAGAAGCCATCTAGCTAATAACTATGGACCCGAAGGTCTGTAGTAAACTACTCACACATCATCGGAGAGGCTATGGTGTTGATGTATAAGCCCTCCGTGATCGATTCCCCCTCCGGCGGAGCTCCGGAAAAGGCCCCATGATGGGATCTCTTGGGTACAGAAGGTTGCGGCAGTGGAAATAGGGTTTCATGGTGCTCCTGGATGTTTTCGGGGTATATGGACATATATAGGAGGAAGAAGTAGGTCGGTGGAGCTACGAGGGGCCCACAAGGGTGGGGGCGCGCCCAGGGCATGCGCGCCTCCTTGCCTCGTGGCCTCCTCGTTGATTTCTTGACGTCTACTCCAAGTCCCTTGGATCACGTTTGTTCCGAAAACAACTCTCCCGAAGGTTTCATTCCATTTGGATTCCGTTTGGTATTCCTTTTCTGCGAAACACTGAAATAGGCAAAAAAATAGCAATTTGCACTGGCCTTGGGTTAGTAGGTTAGTCCCAAAAATAATATAAAATTGTATAATAAAGCCCATAAACATCCAAAACAGATAATATAATAGCATGGAACAATCAAAAATTATAGATACGTTGGAGACGTATCATGTATGTTGGTGACTGAATGTTGTTCGGAGTCCCAGATGAGATCACGGACATGACGAGGAAATCGGAATGGTCCAAATATAAAGATTGATATATGGGATAATAGTGTTTGGTCTCTGGAAGGGTTCCAAAATTCACCGGAAGGGGTTCCGGATGTTTCTCGAAATGTTTGGGTACAAGAACACTTTATTTGGGCCAAAGGGGAAGCCCAAAAGGTTTTTGGAAAGTGCAAAAGAAAGTTTTATGGAGTGGAAGGGCCAGATGCCAGGGTCCCTGGCGCTGGGTCCAAACGCCAGGAACCCTGGCATCTGGTCCTGGAGTCCGAGAAGGACTCTTGCCTTTCGGGTGAAACCAACTTTGTGTAGGCTTTTACTTCAAGTTTCGACCCCAAGGCTCAAAATATAAATAGAGGGGTAGGACTAGCACCCAAGACACATCAGGAAACACCAAGCCATGTGCCGTCAACCCCGTCCCTCTAGTTTATCCTCCATCAGAGTTTTCATAGTGCTTAGGCGAAGCCCTGCGGAGATTGTTCTTCACCAACACCATCACCGCGCCGTCGTGCTGCCGGAACTCATATACTACTTTGCCCCTCTTGCTGGATCAAGAAGGTGAGGACTTCATCGAGCTGAACGTGTGCTGAACGCGGAGGTGTCGTACACTCAGTACTTGATCGGGACGGATCATGAAGGTGTATGACTACATCAACCGCGTTGATAAACGCTTCCGCTTTCGGTCTACGAGGGTACATAGACACACTCTCCCCTCTCGTTGCTATGCATCTCCTAGATAGATCTTGTGTGATCATAGGAATTTTTTGAAATGCTGTGTTCCCCAACACCGAAAGCCATCTACTATTGGGTTTAAGAACAAAGCGGCTGGTGCTCGGACTGATCTGGCCATTGGCTCGTCATCGGCGGTGAAGGTTATCGCCATGTCATTCCAAGGATTTACTGCGGCTACCTGGTTAACTTCGGCAAGGTCGCGCAATGCCCTTTGTGTTGTTTGTTTGAAGAAAAGGTCTCGAAGACTGTAAAACGTTGAGATCGGCATCTTCCGAAGAGTGCCTCTCCGAGGGAATGCTGGTGAGGATGGCCTGATGTTGCTTGAAGCTACAATGGTATTTCCCCAAAGAGGAAGGGATGATGCATCACGCGGCAGTAGGTATTTCCCTCAAATATGAAACCAAGGTTATCGAACCAGAAGGAGAACCAAGCAACACAACGTAAACAGCCCCTGCACACAAATAACAACCACTCGCAACCCGACGTGTTAAAGGGGTTGTCAATCCCTTTCGAGTAACGGCGCCAGAAACGGTGCGCGGATGGGAGAAAGTTGTAATAGATTAAATAAATAGATCGCAAATAAAAGAAAGTGCAGCAAGGTATTTTTGGGTTTTTG
This sequence comes from Triticum aestivum, assembly GCF_018294505.1. Lineage (NCBI taxonomy): Eukaryota > Viridiplantae > Streptophyta > Magnoliopsida > Poales > Poaceae > Triticum > Triticum aestivum. The sequence continues at coordinate 330,027,846 of NC_057806.1, read as the reverse complement.
GATTAATAGATCTGAAAATAAATGCAAGAGAAAAGTAGATCGCAAAGGCAAATATATGAGAAAGAAAGACCCGGGGGCCGTAGGTTTCACTTTGTGGCTTCTCTCGAGAAAAATAGCAAACGGTGGGTGAACAAATTACTGTTGGGAAATTGATAAAACTTCAAATAATTATGACGATATCTCGGCAATGATCATTATATAGGCATCACGTCCAAGATTAGTAGACCGACTCCTGCTTGCATCTACTACTATTACTCCACACATCGACCGCTATCCAGCATCCATCTAGTGTATTAAGTTCATGGAGAAATGGAGTAATGCAATAAGAACGATGACATGATGTAGACAAGATCTATCTATGTAGAGATAGACCCCGTCGTTCTATCCTTAGTAGCAACGATACATACGTGTCGTTTCCTTTTCTATCACTGGGATCAAGCACCGTAAGATTGAACCCACTACAAAGCACCTCTTCCCATTGCAAGATAAATAGATCAAGTTGGCCAAACAAAACCCAAATGTCGGAGAAGAAATACGAGGCTATAAGAGATCATGCATAAAAGAGATCAAAGAAACTCAAATAATTTCATGGATATAAAAAGATAGATCTGATCATAAACTCAAAGTTCATCGATCCCCAACAAACACACCGCAAAAGAGTTACATCACATGGATCTCCAAGAGACCATTGTATTGAGAATCAAGAGAGAGAGATGAAGCCATCTCGCTATTAACTACGGACCCGAAGGTCTACAAAGAACTACTCACGCATCATCGGAGAGGCACCAATGGAGGTGGTGAACCCCATCCGAGATGGTGTCTAGATTGGATCTAGTGGTTCTGGACTCTTCGGCGGCTGGATGAATATTTTGCAAACTCCCCTAGGGTTTCTGGAATATTAGGGGTATTTATAGAGCAAAGAGGCGATGCGGGGGGCACCCGAGGTGGGCACAGGCCACTAGGGCGCGCTTGGGCCTCCTGGCGCACCCTGGTGGGTTGTGCCCCCCTCGAAGCACCCCCAGGCGCAGCCAAGGCCCGTTGTGTTCCTTCTGGCCCATAAAAATTCTCCGTAAAGTTTCGTGGCATTTGGACTCCGTTTGATATTGATTTTCTGCGATGTAAAAAACATGGAAAAAACAGCAACCGACACTTGGCACTATGTCAATAGGTTAGTACCAAAAAGTGATATAAAATGACTATAAAATAATTATAAAACATCCAAGATTGATAATATAACAACATGGAATAGTCAAAAAGTATAGATACGTTGGAGACGTATAAGCATCCCCAAGCTTAACTAATGCTCGTCCTTGAGTACGTAAGTGTAAAAACATAATTTTTGATGTGGAATGTTGCCTAACATGTCATATGATATTTCTTTTCTTTATAGCATGGGCATATGGACTTTTATATTGTTCAAAGCAATAGTCTAGTTTTGACATGATAATTTAGATACTCAAGCATATCAACAAGCAACCATGTCTTTCAAAATATCAATGCTAAAATGAGTTATCCCTAGCCCATCATGCTCAAACATTGATCCATTCATGAAACACACTCGAATATTAGCTACACACAATACTTAAGTAGGATCACATTGCCTCCTAGTTGGTGCTTTTATAAGAGAAGATGGAAACTCAAATTCAAAAATAAAAATTTCATAAAGTAAAAGAAACGCCCTTCGCAGAGGGAAGTAGGGATTTGTAGAGGTGCTAGAGCTCAAAGCGAAAAATTTAGAGATAATTTTTTTTTGGGAGGTGTATCCATCCCACCAACGAAAACGACTTAGAGTTCCCAATACTTTACATGCTTAGATATATCATAGGCGGTTCCCAAATAGAAAATAAAGTTTATTCCTTTTTCCACCATATTTTCACTTTCCATGGCTAACCGTATCCACGGGTGCCCTCCATACCAACACTTTCCAAGGAATTTATGAAGGAAATATGCCCTGGAGGCAATAATAAATTTGTTATTTATATTTCCTTATATCATGATAAATGTTTATTATTCATGCTAGAATTGTATTAACCGGAAACTTAGTACATGTGTGAATACATAGACAAATAGAGTGTCCCTAGTATGCCTATACTAGACTAGCTCGTTAATCAAAGATGGTTAAGTTTCCTAGCCAGAGTCATGTGTTGTCATTTGATGAACGGGATCACATCATTAGAGAACAATGTAATGGACTAGACCCATCCATTAGCTTAGCACTATGATCGTTTAGTTTATTGCTATTGCTTTCTTCATGACTTATACATGTTCCTATGACTATGAGATTATGCAACTTCCGAATACCGGAGGAACACCTTGTGTGCTATCAAACGTCACAACGTAACTTGGTGATTATAAAGATGCTCTATAGGTGTCTCCAATGGTGTTTGTTGAGTTGGCATAGATTAGATTAGGATTTGTCACTCCGTGTATCGGAGAGGTATCTCTGGGCCCTCTCGATAATGCACGTCACTATGAGCCTTGCAAGCAATGTGACTAATGAGTTAGTTGCGGGATGATGCATTACAGAACGAGTAAAGAGACTTGTCGGTAACAAGATTGAACTAGGTATGATGACATCGACGATCGAATCTCGGGCAAGTAACATACCGATGACAAAGGGAACAACATATGTTGTTGTGCGGTTTGACCGATAAAGATCTTCGTAGAATATGTAGGAACCAATATGAGCATCCAGGTTCCGCTATTGGTTATTGACCAGATATGTGTCTCGGTCATGTCTACATAGTTCTCGAACCCGTAGGGTCCGCACGCTTAACGTTCGATCATGATATGTATTGTGAGTTATGTGATTTGATGTACTGAAGGTTGTTTGGAGTACCGGATGTGATCACGGACATAACAAGGAGTCTCGAAATGGTCAAGACATAAAGATTGATATATTGGACCATGTTATTCGGACACCGGAAGTGTTCCAGATAGCTTCGGATAAAACCAGAGTGCCGAAGGGTTCCCGGACCCCCCGGGAAGTTATGGGCCTTAGTGGCCCTTAGGGGAGAGAGAGGGCCGCAGCCAGGAGGTGGAGCGCCCCTCCCAAGGGGAGTCCGAATACGACAAGGGGAAGGGGGCGCGGCCCCTCTTTCCCTCTCCCTCTCCCTCTCCTTCCTTCTTCTCCTAGTTGGACTAGGAAAGGGGAAACCTACTCCTACCAGGAGTAGGATTCCCCTCTTGGGGCGCGCCCTAGGGGCCGGCCGGCCCTCCCCTCCTCTATCCTTTATATACGGGGGAGGGGGCACCCCATAGACACGCAAGCTGATCTTTAGCTGTGTGCGATGCCTCCCTCCATAGCTTTCCACCTCGGTCACATTGTCATAGAGCTTAGGCGAAGCCCTGCGTTGGCAACTTCATCATCATCGTCAACACGCCGTCGTGCTAACACAACTCACCCTCGGCCTCAACTGGATCAAGAGTACGAGGGACGTCACCCAGCTGAACATGTGTAGATCGCGGAGGTGCTGTGCATTCGGTACTTGATCGGTTGGATCGCGAAGACGTTCGACTACATCAACCGCGTTACTTAACGCTTCCGCTTTTGATCTAGGAGGGTACGTAGACACACTCTCCCCTCTTGTTGCTATGCATCTCCTAGATAGATCTTGCATGATCGTAGGAATTGTTTTGAAATATTGCATTCCCCAACAATTTATTATTTGACAACATAAAGTAAATTCATTTTTTTGCATTTCGGGACTGAGCATCCCTAATACATTTACCTTACTCTCGTGCAATGACAAGTGAATAAACACTCATCGTGAGAATAACACAACTAACCACCCCTCACCGCTTCGCGAGTGAAACAAACACACAAAAGAGAAGTTTATTTTGAAATTTAGAGATGGCACATGCAAATTTGCTTAGAACGGCAAAACAATACCGCATATAGGTAGATATAGTGGACTCATGTGGCAAAACTGGTTTAAAGGATTTTAGATGCACAAGTAGTGATCATACTTGGTGCAAAATAAAGGCTAGCAAAATATTGAGAAGCGACCAACCAAGAAACAGATAATCTCATAAGCAAGCATTAAGCATAAATAATACCGAATAATGCACCACAAGTAGGATATAATTTCATTGCATGACTATTGACTTTCGTACTTACATAGGGAATCACAAACCTTAACACTAATATTCTTACTAAAGCATAATTACTCATCAACATAACTCACATATCACATGATCATAACTCAAAACTTTTACTAAGAATCAAGTTTATTTTGTCCAATGATCTTCATGAAAGTTTTTATTATATCCTTCTTGGATATCTATCACTTTGGGACTAATTTTCATGTGTTGCTTTTCATAAGCTCGAACAAATATAAGTGAAGATCATGAGCATAATTTTTCTTCTTTCTCTCAAATTATTTTAAATGAAGTAAGAGAGATTACCTTGAAAATTTTACTAACTCTCAAATAAATCTAAGTGAAGCAAGAGAGCATTTCTTCAAAAATACTAAGCACACCGTGCTCAAAAAGGTATAAGTGAAGCATAAAGAGCAATTTAACAAGTCATGACATAATTTTGGCTCTCCCAAATAGGTGTGTCCAGCAAGGATTGATGACTTAAAACACAAAATAAAACAAGCAAAGACTCATATCATACAAGACGCTCCAAGCAAAACACATACCATGTGACGAATAAAAATATAGTTTCGATAAAATACCGATGATCGTTGGAAGAAAGCGGGGATGCCACTCAGGGGCATCCCGAAGCTTAGTTGGTTGCTCATTTTTGGATAATAGCTTGGGATGCCGGGGCATCCCCAATCTTAGGCTCTTCCATCCTGTAATGCCTATGATGCGGCTATATCTCCCACGTGTCGAGGCACGACTTAGAGGCATAACCGCATGGTGGTTTTTGTCGCAAGAGGGGTAATCTTCACACAATCCCATGTACTAAATAAGAAAGGGATAAAGAGTTCGCTTACAATCGCCACTTCACACAAATAACAAGTTAAACATACATCATCTAGAGTACAAACAAGGTCCGACTACGGAAAAAAAATAAAGGAAGACAACCCCAAATGCTAGATCCCCGATCGTCCCAACTGGGCTGCACTACTGATCATCAGGAAACAACACATAGTAACGACCAAGGTCCTCGTCGAACTCCCACTTGAGTTTGGTAGCATCACCTGCACTGGTATCATCAGCACCTGCAACTGTTTGGAAGTATCCGTGAGTCACGAGGACTCAGCAATCTCACACCCGCGAGATCAAGACTATTTAAGCTTATTGGTAGGATAAGGTAATGAGGTGGAGCTGCAGCAAGCGCTAAGCAATTATGGTGGCTAACATACGCAAATAAGAGTAAGGTGAGAAGCTACGCAATGGTCGAAAAGCTATAAGTGATCAAGAAGTGATCCTGAAACTACTTACGTTCAAACATAACACAAGACCGTGTTCACTTCCCGGACTCCGCCGAAAAGAGACCATCACGGCTACACACGCGGTTGATTCATTTTAATTAAGTCAAGTGTAAAGTTCTCTACAACCGGATATTAAAAAATTCCCATCTGCTACATAACCGCGGGCACGACTCTCGAAAGTTTATACCCTGTAGGGGTGTCCCAACTTAGCCCATCACAAGCTCTCAAGGTCAACGAAGGATATTCCTTCTCCCAGAAAGACCCGATCAGTCTCAGAATCCCGGTTACAAGACATTTCGACAATGGTAAAACAAGACCAGCAAAGCCACCCGACAGTGCCGACAAATCCCGATAGGAGCTGCACATATCTCATTCTCATGGCACACCGGATAGGTCAAGCTACGAGTAAAACCAGTCCTCAAGTTTCCCCAAGGTGGCCCCGCAGGCTACCTGGTTCGGACCAACACTCAGAGGAGCACTGGCCTGGGGGGGGGGTTTAAAATAAAGATGACCCTTGAGTCTGCAGAACCCAAGGGAAAAGGCTTAGGTAGCAAATGTAAAACCAAGGTTGGGCATTGCTGGAGGAGTTTTATTCAAGGCGAATTGTCAAGGGGGTCCCATAACCCCAACTGCGTAAGGAACGCAAAATCAAAGAACATAAGACCAGTATGATGGAGAACTAGGGCGGCAAGAGTGGAACAAAACACCAGGCAAAAGGCCGAGCCTTCCAGCTTTTCCAAGTATATAGATGCATTAAAATTAAACAATAGATAATATGATATCCCAAACATATCCGTGTTCCAACATGGAACAACCTGCAAGACACCTGCAACTAGCAACGCTATAAGAGGGGCTGAGCAAAGCGGTAACATAGCCAAACAACGGTTTGCTAGGAAGGTGGGTTAGAGGCTTGACATGGCAATATGGGAGTCATGATAAACAAGTGGTAGGTAGCGCGACATAGCGATAGAGCAAACAACTAGCAAGCAAATATAGAAGTGATATCGAGGGTATGGTCATTTTGCGTGAGATCCCACAAGGGAGAAGAACGAGTCCATGAATAAGACAAATGGACGGGGTCGAACGGATCCTCACAACTCCGGAATGAAACCGAAGCTAACGAGAGAAGCAAACCGGAAAGAAACAAGCAACATGGTAAACACACAAGCATAATCATGGCATGATGCACAAAAAAGTATGATGCATGTCTGGTTTAATGAGGCATGGCATGGCAAAGTGCACAAACAACGCTACAAGTTAAGTGGAGCTCAATATGCAACGAGTTGCATATTGACGAAACACCACATTCGATTATTTAGTTCACTCCCGTTTAGGTACCCAACAATATTAAATGTTGTTAAACATGGCAAGAGGCGAAGCATAATTAAACTAACTATTTAGGCAAGTTTAAATGAGACCGGAAACAACAAACAACAATTCCGGAAAATCCCCATGAGCAATTTTTGAATTTGCTACAGTTCTGCCGTAAACCATATTTTAGAGTTGTTAAACATGCAAAGTAATCGCACCATGTTAATCTATGCATTTTTCTACCACATTTACATATATAATTTATTTAAAATGGAGCTACGGTTATTTAGTTATGAAATAAATCATTTTAGCATGTCATTATGCAAAACAAGTGCAAACAACAATTTAAACATGTTGAACATGGATGAAAGTGGCATAATATGAATCTACACAAAATTCTAAGCATTTTACGTATATAACTTATTTACATCTGATGCACGGTTCTGGAGTTATTAAATGCATGATCTAGAGGGGCTTTTCTACAAATCTGTAAAACCCTGGATAATGTCCAAATTCGCAAGAGAGAGAAAAAAGACACGGGCCGAATCTTCTCAGACTGGGCCAACAGAGAGGAGGGGCTGCGTGGAGCTCACCCATGGGCCAAGGCCCGGTAGGTGAAGGCGACTAGGGAGTCAACACGGGCTTGACCCGTACGATGGCACTGGTCTCGCTCGATGCAGAGGAATCAAACAGAGGGGCGAGACGCGGGGCGGCTTCAGACGATGCAGGGAAGCGGTGGTGCGCACAGAGGTCGAGGATGGACGGTTTCATGGCGGACGCGGCGAGATCCAGTGGCCCCAGGCTGGGTTTGGCGCGGAACGACGACGAGGACCTACGTGGGAGCTCCACGGAGGCAGAGGAAATAGTGGTTGCCTGAAGAAAGGAGGGAGAGAGAGAATCAGAGAGGGAACAGGGGAAGGAAGTAGAGAGAGACGGCAGAATAGCGGCTTCCTACCGGTGTCAGGGAGGAACTCCGGTGAGGCTTGATGTGCTGCGGGTACTGCTCACCGGCGGAGGGGACGGAGAGGATGGAGTAAGGCGGCGACAGAGCATCTAGACGTGGGAACGCGAGTCCCTCTCAACGTCCATGGCGGAGAGCTCCTGAAGAGGTCATCCGTGGCGGGGCTGCTATAGGAGTTCCTCAGAGAGAGAGAGAGAGAGAGAGAGAGAGGGAGAGAGAGAGAGGGAGAGAGAGAGAGGGAGAGACAGGGAAAGGAGAAGGACGAGAAGGAAATAGAGGGGGAACACAGCGGTCCTGCTGGTGCTCTAGCAGTGGCGCGCTGGCAACGACTCGGATTGAGGCTCGGGGCTGTGCTGCTGCTGTTAAGAAGACGCGAGCAAGGCAGGGAGACGGTGAGGCGTCCGTGCTCAAGCATGGGCAGAGGCGCACGGGAGTCAACGAAGGGCATGGGACTCGGGACTCCGAGGGTGTTGTGCTCCGGCGAGGTGGTCGGCAGGGTCGGGTGGAGTCGAGCGCGGCAGGATCGAGGGAGGCAGGGGAGCACTCACTCTCATGCGGTGGATCAATGGAGGAAGTGGGTGGTTGGATGGATTTGGACCGGGAGGATGAGGCTGGTGATTGGCTCGCTGGCGATCCCGAGGGGAAAACGAAGAGGAGACAAGGTGGAGGTTTTTGTGGCAGCGGGGAGGAAATGATTGATGGGACGGATAGTCTAGGGTTTGTACGGGTATATATACCGAGTGGATCTGGATAGGGGTCGTTTGGGTCCCTCCGATCATAATCGGACGGCCCGAAATAAATAGGTTAGGAAGATCGAAAGAGAAACCAAAGATGTTTTATAGATGTTTGGAGATGATTCAGACCCAAAGGTAATGATAGTCCGGTTCGAGTCCAGGGAAGTTTCGGACACAGGCAAGGGGGGTAGGTTGGCTGCAGGTGTGTTGTGCTAGAGAGAGATGGGCTGAGAAGAGAGGGGAGAGATGCAGCCCGGCATGGTTTCCAGAGACCGAAAATGTCCGACGAAAAGACCGGCTATATTGCCGCTATAGTTATCCGTTGGGGCATCAAACGAACTCTGAATGCGATGAAACTTGGCAGGCGGCCTACTTACAACATAACAACACTGCATGCCAACTTTCAACCCATTCCAAGAACATTTTTACGCCACTTATAAAATAATATTTCGGAGGTGCCACGGGCGCGTGCAAGTGTGTAGCGACCTGACCTCAAACGGTCAAGTCTCTGTGCTTCAGTGTCATCCCTGTATCGGTAATGCTGACACTCATAGTACTCGAGGATTTATAACAGAGTAGCAATCACACACTTATTACTTCGAACGTCTCAAAAGAGAACTTATTACAATAAATATGGCTTAGGCCATCTAATACGATAACAACGGAAGGCTTGGAAGATAAAGCGAGTCCATCAACTCCAACGACATAGTTGAGCTGCACGGCAATGACCTAACGAACCTTACTATTCGTCTGAAAAGTCTGCAACATGATACGTTGTAGCCCGAAAACGGGTCAGCACATGGAATATGCTGGCAATGTAACACAGTAGAGCAAGAACAGAATAATGCTATCACTACATGCATATTTGGCTGGTGGAAATCTCTATTGTTACAGTTTTGCGAAAAACCAATTTTTCCCTACAACAAAGGAATAAATTTTATTTAACTATCATGGTAGTTGAAACATCATTGAGAAGGTTCCTCCAACTCAATCCCAATTAAAAGTAATTATCAACCCAACAATATTAATTTAGAGTGATGAGATACATATGATAATCCAAGTACTAGATTCTCAAGATTTGTCCATAACCGGGGACATGGTTAACCATGATTAGTTTGTACACTCTGCAGAGGTTTGCGCACTTTTCGCCACAAGACGCGATGTCCTCCGTTGGATTTCTCGCACTACGGGGTGTTTGAGAAACGGATGACCGAGACACAGTCTTTCAGAAACATTAACTCCTTACTCCGGGCAGACCATACCAACCTACATCCCTGTACCTACTGGTCCACCTCTTTAAGAGCTTCACGCAACTTACTCAACTATGCTAGAGCCCATAATAGCATGTGGCTGCACACGGAAGTTTCTAGCATGAAATATCTCAGTTCCCTTTGAGCCTGGGTGGCGGACCTTAGGATTATCACACGGGTACTCCGGGATATCCTAGGACAACACTGGATTCTCCAGGTGCCCAACAAACAATCCACCCAGATGTGTATTTAAGTTGCCACCTTAAGTTGAACCATTAATTAATAATCTCACATCTGTCATGGATTCACTCGCCCAAACCACGTCTACGAGCATAGCATAGCAATATAAGCATTACGTAGAAGTAACTCCCAAGGGTTTGATAATAACAGGGCAATAGGTTCTACCTCATCAACTACTTCCCAACCCACATGTTAATCACATCCTAATCATGCAATGTTTGAGGATTGGAGCTAATGCATAAAAACTGGGTATGAAAGAGGTATGATCAAAGTGTTACTTGCCTTGCTGATGATCCGCAAAACCTAGAGACTCGTAGTAGCACGCTTCACACTCCGGGTGTTCTATCGCAAACAAACAATAGCATACATAAGCAATCAAGCAAAGAAGCACGGTAAATCTCAAATAAGAAGATCTAACCAGAAAGTTCAACTTAAGAACTCCGGTTTGCAAAAAGAATCAAATCAAACGGAGCAACGAAACTCAAACTGCGAAAGAAACAAGATCTGATTACTAATCTGGACCTAAGTCAAATTTTACAGTACCAAAATCTTGTTCAAGTTGATTAAACAGAAAGAGGGTTTCGAGAAGATCTAGGCGCTTGAATCGCCTAATTCTGACAAACGAGCGAAAAGATAAACTAAAACGAATCAGATCAGAAATCACGATCGAAAATAATCGCGGAAAATCCGAGAAAAAGAAAACTGACAAACAGGCCAACGAACAAACGTTCGCTGTCTGCGGCTAATGGGTGAACACTGTTCGTTAAAACGAACGTACGGACGAATGTCCGCTAATTAAACGAAACCGAAAAAATGAACCGATCTACTCTAAAAAACAAACCTAGGTTTTTTTTCTAAAAACGGGATCGGTCTTTTCTAAAAAAACGGCAACGGCAACGGTGGCTTTACCTCCGGCGAGGTCCGGCGAGGCGGGGCTGCGGCTCCGGCGAGGTGGGGCTGCGGCGGTGGGCAGCGCGGGGCGGCGACAGGCGGCAACGGCGAGCGGCGGCGCGCGGCAAAGGGCGGCGGCGTGACGCGGCTAGGCGGCGGCGTGCGGCGCTGCGGGGCGGAGCGAGGCAGGCAGCGGGGTTGGTGGTGGTGGGGGCTCCGGGGGCGGGGTATAAAAGGAGGGGGTGCTTGCTTGGGGAGGGGGCAAGGGGGCGCGACAGAGTCCTGGCTGGACTTGGAGTCGCGGGCGGCGGCAGCCACCCGGTCTCCTGGAAGGAGACGGCGGCGCGGGCGGCGGCCTCCCGGTCTCCTGGAACGAGATGGCGGCGCAGGGCTAGCGGGCCGGCTCGGCTAGGCTTCGGCCCAGTCGGGCGCTGAGACTTTTTAAAAAAAAATCGCCGGAACTAAAATAAATCCTAGAAAATAAAATAAAAATCTAAAAATGCCAAAACAAATTTTCACCGTCTAAATAAAATAAAAATCTAAAAATGCCAAAACAAGATGAACATTTTCTTGGCCCTAAAATGCAACTTTGAAAAACGTGCAATTTTTCTTATTCAAATAAAATAGCAATAAACTCTGAATAAAATCAAATATTTGATTTTAATATTTTTCCTCCAATATTTCATTTACTTTGGAGAAGTCATATTATCTCCTCTCATATATTTTAATATGAAATATTTTCGGAGAGAAAAATAATTAAAACCAAAAATCCTCGTTTCATTATTTGATAAAACTCAAATATGAAAACTAAGAAATCCCCAACTCTCTCCGAGGGTCCTTGAGTTGCTTAGGATTTCGAGGATCGCGAAACGAAATGCAACAAAATATGATGTGCATGAATGATCTATGTATAACATTCCAAATTGAAAATTTGGGATGTTACAAACCTACCCCCCTTAAGATGAATCTCGCCCTCGAGATTCGGGTTGGCTAGAGAATAGGTGTGGGTGGTCTTTGCGAAGATCGTCCTCTCGTTCCCAGGTGGCTTCATCCTGGGTATGGTGGCTCCACTGAACTTTGCAAAAATTGATAACCTTGCTGCGGCTGACTCGGCTGGCAAATTCAAGAATCCTGACTAGCTTCTCCTCATAGGTTAGATCACTATCCAACTGAATCGCCTCCAAGGGCACCGTATCTCTTAGCGGTATATCGGCCATCTCCGCATGATACTTTTTCAACTGGGAAACATGAAACACATCATGAACTCCTGACACTCCTTCGGGTAACTCCAACTTGTAGGCAACTTCTCCCATACGTTCCAAAATTCGGTACGGTCCTACAAATCTCGAGGCTAACTTTCCCTTAACTCCAAAACATTTCACTCCTCGCAGGGGTGACACTCGCAGATATGCTCTATCTCCAACTTCATAGGTTATTTCCTTGCGTTTCGAATCTGCATAACTCTTCTGTCTGGACTGAGCTACCTTTCATCTGTCTCGGATCAACTTAACCTTTTTTTTCAGACTCCTTGATGAAATCTGGTCCAAACAACTATCGGTCTCTAACTTCATCCCACATCAACAGTGTTCTGCACCTCCATCCATACAGGGCTTCGAACGGTGACATCTTCAAACTGGCTTGATAGCTATTGTTGTATGATAATTCTGCGTAGGGCAAATTGTCATCCCAACTAGATCCATAATCTAGTGCACAAGCTCTCAACATATCCTCCAGAATCTGGTTGACTCTTGGTCTGTCCATCCGTCTGCGGGTGGAATGTTGTACTGAACTCCAATCTCATTCCCAAAGTCTAGTCTGGCTGATGCCAAAACTTTGAGGTAAATTGTGTTCCTCTATCTGATACATTTGTCCTTGGAACTGCATGCAGACATATGATCCTGGTCATATATATCTTGGCCAACTTCGCACTTGTATAGGTGGTTTTCACTGGGATAAAGTGAGCCACTTTGGTCAAGCGATCTACTACTACCCATATAGAATCATATCCTGGTTTGGTCCTAGGTAATTCGGTGATAAAATCCATGCCAAGTTTATCCCACTTCCATTCGGGTATCGGCATAGGCTGTAACAATCCTGCTGGCTTTTGATGCTCAGGCTTCACTCTTTGACATACATCACATACGGCTACATACTTGGCAATATCCTTATTCATACCAGTCCACCAGAAACATTCCTTCAAATCCAAATACATCTTGGTGTTTCCGGGGTGTATCGAGTATGGTGGGTCATGAGCCTCCTGAAGTATTAACTTCCTGATCTCTGTGTTATTGGGCACATAAATACGGTCCTCAAACCATAAGGTGTCGTGCTCATCCTCACGAAAACCTTTGGCCTTTCCTTTTCCCATTCTCTCCTTTATCTCAGCAATCTCTTTGTCATCCTTCTGAGCTTCTCGAATCTTTCCTAACAATGTCGACTGAACTTCCATTGTTGCAACAAAACCTCTAGGAACAATCTCCAATCGAAGTTCCCTGAGATCATCTGCTAACTCCTTTGGCAATCCCGTGCTCACTAGGGTATTAGCATAACTCTTCTGGCTCAAAGCGTCTGCTACGACATTGGCCTTGCCTGGATGATAGTGAAGCTTCATGTCATAATCCTTTATAAGCTCCAACCATCTCCTCTGCCTAAGGTTCAACTCCTTCTGTGTGAAAATGTACTTCAAACTCTTATGATCCGTGTACACATCACAACGGTTTCCAATAAGGTAATGTCTCTAAGTCTTCAACGCATGCACTACTGCTGCTAACTCCAAATCATGCGTGGCATAATTCAATTCGTGCGGTTTTAGTTGTCGTGAGGCATACGAAACAACTCTTCCGTCCTGCATAAGCACACTTCCAAGTCCTAGGCGAGAGGCATCGCAATACACTTGAAACTCCTTGCGTATATCCGGCAGAATCAGCACTGGGGCTATAGTCAAACGTTTCTTTAACTCCTGAAAACTTGCCTCACATTCTTCCGTCCATTTAAATTTGGTATCCTTCTTCAATAACTCCGTCATTGGCTTTCGCAATCTTGGAAAAATTCTCAATGAATCTCCGATAGTATCCTGCGAGTCCAAGAAAACTGCGGATCTCGCTAACTGAAGTGGGTGCCAACCATTCAATGACTGATTGAACCTTGGTGGGGTCTACTGCTACACCTTCTCCTGATATAACATGTCCAAGGAATCCGTCTTCCTTCAACCAAAACTCACATTTGCTGAACTTGGCATACAACTGATGTTCCCTGAGTTTCTTGAGAACTAAACGCAAATGCTCCTTGTGCTCCTCCTCATTCTTCGAGTATACCATTATATCATCAATGAACACCACAACAAACTTATCCAAATATTCCATGAATACCTTGTTCATCATACTCATGAAATAGGCAGGGGCGTTAGTTAGTCCAAATGACATGACCGTATACTCATACAACCTGTACCTTGTGGTAAATGTTGTCTTTGGTATATCCTTCTATTGAATCTTCAGCTGGTGATATCCAGATCGCAGATCGATCTTTGAAAACACCTTAGCTCCTTGCAGCTGGTCAAACAAATCATTGATCATCGGAAGTGGGTATTTGTTCTTGATCGTCACCTCATTTAACGCGCGATAATCAACAACCATTCTTAGAGACTTATCCTTCTTCACGACCAAAAGCATTGGGGCTCCCCATGGTGATGAACTCCGTCGAATGTAACCTTTCTCCAATAACTCCTTGATCTGCTTCTTAATCTCTTCCAGACCATTCGCGGGCATCCGGTAGGGTCTCTTTGATATAGGCCCGGTGCCTGGCAATAGTTTTATCAAAAACTCGATGTCTTGATCCGGTGGCATGCGGTAACTCCTCTGGAAAAACATCCGGGTAATCCTTCACTACATGCACTTCCTCCAGAACAATTCCTGTGAGAGTATTTACATGGCTACTCCTAGGCGCATGCCTAGATACATACTTTATCCTTTTTCCCTCAAGGGTGGTGAGACAAATTGACTTACTAACACAGTCAATGCTTCCTCCATACTTTGACATCCAATCCATGCCTAATATCACATCCAATCCTTGTGACTCCAAGATTATTAGGTCGGACGGGAAAACATGGCTACCAATGGTTAAGGGTATCTGGTCGCACCATCGACTAGCCATATACTCTGCTCCAGGTGAACTTACTAACAGAGGGGTCCTAAGGGTTTGGGTTGGCAGTTTAAACTTATCCACGAATCCCCTTGATATGTATGAATGCGATGCACCAGTATCAAAAAGAACAAGGGCGGTAAAAGACTTAACCAAAAACTTACCAATAACCGCGTCTGGCTGCTCTTCAACCTCATCCACGTTTACGTGGTTCACTTGTCCTTTGTTGAATGGATTGGGCTTCTTTCCAGCGCTCCCATTACCGTTTCCATTCTCGCTTCAGGGCACTCCGTGGCATAGTGTCCAGTCTTCCCGCACTTGAAACAAGTAACGTGGCTTAGGTCTCTCTTGGCGAGTGTGGCTGGATTGGGACGGTTCTGATTGTTGCTTGCTCCATTCCCATTCCCATTCCTTGGGCCAGTATGATTATGGGTACTTCCTCCATTGTGGGTGTGGCCTCCATGGTTATGAACAAGTCCTCCTAAGTTCGGGGTTAGGCGAGGCTTCTGCTGAGCTCCTGAATTATACCTTCCTTGTCCATACTTCATCTTACGGCTCTCAATCTGCTGCTGCTTCCCTTAAATCATAAGAGCCTTATCTACCAACTCCTGGTAGTTGTTGAATGTTGCCACCATCAATCGCATGCTCATCTCATCATTCAGCCCTTCCATAAACTTCTCCTACTTTGCGGCATCTGTGGCCACATCGTCAGGGGCATAGCGAGATAACTTGCTAAACTCATCCGCATACTGAGCCACAGTACGGTTCCCCTGGCGTAAGTTGTGAAACTCACACTTCTTTATACTCATAGCTCAAGTTGAGACATGGGCTGTATCGAAAGCTTGCTGAAACTGGTCACATGTAACAGTGGTTATAGGGTAGGTGACAGTGTAATTCTCCCACCATGAGGTTGCTGGTCCATCCAACTGATGTGCGGCAAAACGCACCTTCTCAGCATCCATACATCCTGCAGTGGTTAACTCCCTTCCAATCCTGCGAAGCCAATCATCTGCCACTATCGGCTTAGTGCTACTGGAAAACACCGGCGGCTGCAACCTCAGAAAGTGTGCTAAGTTGTCAACTGGTGGTGGCGGCGGTGGGTTGTTGTTGTTGTTATTGCCTTGGTTCTGAACTAACAACTGCATCAGGGTATTCTACTCCTAGATCAACTGAGTGAGCTCCGGTGGGAAAGTAAATCGGGGGTCATGTCTCGGAGGCATCTGATGGGTTTAGAGGGAAGAGAATAGAATAGAATGAGGTCTAATGAGGAAAACACTACCCATATGCACATGAGACAAACACAATCATTTCACTCAATCAATCAAGCAAGGGCATACAATCGATCTAACTATCGTTACAAAAGTGCTCGGACTATACTATATACATGGTGGATTACTACTACTGATGTGGTGGTCTACTAAAAATATTGATCGGTCGAAGACTCCATGATGCCTGCTCCAGCTTCGCCTTCATAGTCATCATTGCTATCGTCGGGGTCCGAGTCGGTGTCGTTGATGATGATTTAGTCCTCAGAACGATTCTCCTTGGGTTCTTCGTCTTCTCCTCCTGGTGCGGGGTCTCCCATGAATACTCCTAGCTTCCTTTCCAAATCGTCATTCTTCTCCACTAGTACGACGATTTCCTCCTCATAATCTTCGCATGTAGCCTTGAGTTCTTCCTCCAGTTCCGTGATCCTAGTCATCGCCTTCTTCAGATCTATCATGCGTGCGCACATCTAGTTCTCCTGGCGACGAATGTGCTGGTTTAACTCCTGGATGAAAGCTGCAATTGATCTATCCTTCCTGGTGCTGATCATCTTCCATTGCTCGTCTCGGCACCCACAAATCTGGTAGATAGTATCCTTAAGCTCCTTATGGTAAACTTCTCCAATGGGTCCCATGGTGATGTGAGCTGCCATACTCTTTCCTAGACTCCAGGTTGGTGCATTAAAGGAAAACTCTATGGGCTTAGTGACTGGTGTGAATGTCCTTCCTGGAAGTTGAACTTGAATCATCCATCGCTCCTCTTCTAGTAAAGTGGCGTTGTAAGTCCCGGTGAAGCTTGGTATTCCAATGTTCAGGTACCTAGTGACTTCCTTCAAGTGTCGTCCAAAGGGTGCGTCTTGATCCAGTTGTGCAAACTTGTTCCTTGCGTCCGCCATCCTAAAGAATAGAAAATGGAGAGGAGTTAGAAATGAGAAGAGAATAGTGATCTAGGGCTTTTGCTTAGTGGTCATCTCCTACACTCAGTGTGTGCTCTGACACCATCTTGTAGCAACCCGACCTCAAACGGTCAAGTCTCTATGCTTCAGTGTCATCCCTGGATCGGTAATGCTGACACACATAGTACTCGAGGATTTATAACAGAGTAGCAATCACACATTTATTACATCGAACGTCTCAAAAGAGAACTTATTACAATAAATATGGCTTCAGGCCATCTAATACGATAACAGCGGAAGGCTTGGAAGATAAAGTGAGTCCATCAACTCCAACGGCATAGCTGAGCTGCACGGCAATGACCTAACGAACCTTACTCCTCGTCTAAAAAGTCTGCAACATGATATGTTGCAGCCCGAAAATGGGTCAGCACATGGAATATGCTCGCAATGTAACACAGTAGAGCAAGAACAGAGTAATGCTATCACTACATGCATATTTGGTTGGCGGAAAGCTCTACGGTTATAGTTTTGCGAAAAGCCAATTTTTTCCTACAACAAAGGAATAGATTTTTAACTATCATGGTAGTTGAAACATCATTGAGAAGGTCCCTCCAACTCAATCCCAATTAAAAGTAATTATCAACCCAACAGTATTAATTTAGAGTGATGGGATACGTATGATAATCCAAGTACTAGATTCTCAAGATTTGTCCATAACCGGGGACACGGCTAACCATGATTAGTTTATACACTCTGCAGAGGTTTGCACACTTTTCCCCACAAGACTCGATCTCCTCCGTTGGATTTCTCGCACTACAGGGTGTTTGAGAAACGGATGACCGAGACACAGTCTTTCAGAAACATTAACTCTTTACTCCGGGCAGACCATACCAACCTACATCCCTCTACCTGCTGATCCACCTCTTCAAGAGCTCATGCAACTTACTCAACTATGCTAGAGCCCATAATAGCATGTGGCTGCACACGGAAGTTTCTAGCATGAAATATCTCAGTTCCCTTTGAGCCTGGGTGGCGGACCATAGGATTATCACACGGGTACTCCGGGATATCCTAGGACAACACTGGATTCCCCAGGTGCCCAACAAACAATCCACCCAGATGTGTATTTAAGTTGCCACCTTAAGTTGAACCATTAATTAATAATCTCACATCTGTCATGGATTTCACTCGCCCAAACCACGTCTACGAGCATAGCATAGCAATATAAGCATTACGTAGAAGTAACTCCCAAGGGTTTGATAATAACAGGGCAATAGGTTCTACCTCATCACTACTTCCCAACCCACATGTTAATCACATCCTAATCATGCAATGTTTGAGGATTGGAGCTAATGCATAAAAACTGGGTATGAAAAGAGTATGATCAATGTGTTACTTGCCTTGCTGATGATCCGCAAAACCTAGAGACTCGTAGTAGGACGCTTCACACTCCGGCTGTTCTATCGCAAACAAACAATAGCATACATAAGCAATCAAGCAAGAAGCATGAGTAAATCTCAAATAAGAAGATCTAACCAGAAAGTTCAACTTAAGAACTCCGGTTTGCAAAAAGAATCAAATCAAACGGAGCAAAGAAACTCAAACTGCGAAAGAAACAAGATCCGATTACTAATCTGGACCTAAGTCAAATTTTACAGTACAAAAATCTTGTTCATGTTGATTAAACATAAAGAGGGTTTTGAGGCGAAGATCTAGGTGCTTGAATCGCCTGATTCCGACAAACGAGCAAAAGATAAACTAAAACGAAAATCGGATGAGAAATCGCGATCGAAAATAATCGAGGAAAATCCGAGAAAAAGAAAACTGGCGAACAGGCCAACGAATGAACATTCGCTCTCTGTGGCTAACAGGTGAACACTGTTTGTTGAAACGAATGTACGGACGAACATCCGCTAATTAAACTAAACCAGAAAAAAATAAACCGATCTACTCTAAAAAAACGAACCTAGTGTTTTTTCTAAAAAACCACATCAGTATTTTCTAAAAAACGGCAATGGTAACGGCGGCTTTACCTCCGGCGAGGTGGGGCTGTGGCGGTGGGCGGCGCGGGGCGGTGACAGGCGGCGGCGGTAGGCGGCAACGGCGAGCAACGGCGCGCGACAAAGGGCGGCGGCGTGCGGTGCTGCGGGGCGGGGCGAGGCAGGTGGTGGGGTTGGTGGTGGTGTGGGCTCCAGGGGCGGGGTATAAAAGGAGGGGGTGCTTGCCTGGGGAGGGAGCAAGGGGGGCGCGACAGAGTCCTGGCCGGACTCGGCGTCGCCAGCGGCGGCGGCCTCCCGGTCCCCTGGAAGGAGACGGCGGCGCGGGGCTAGCTGGCCGACTCGGCTGGGCTTCGGCCCAGTCGGGCGCTAAGACTTTTTTGAAAAAAATAATAATGTTGCCGGAACTAAAATAAATCCTAGAAAATAAAATAAAAAACTAAAAATGCCAAAACAAATTTTCACCGTCTAAATAAAATATTTAGAACAAGATGAACATTTTCTTGGCCCTAAAATGCAACTTTGGAAAACATGCAATTTTTCTAATTCAAATAAAATAGCAATAAACTCTGAATAAAATCAAATATTTGATTTTAATATTTTTCCTCCAATATTTCATTTACTTTGGAGAAGTCATATTATCTCCTCTCATACATTTTAATATGAAATATTTTAGGAGAGAAAAATAATTAAAACCAAAAATCCTCGTTTCAATATTTGATAAAACTCAAATATGAAAACTGGGAAATCCCCAACTCTCTCCGAGGGTCCTTGAGTTGCTTAGGATTTCGAGGATCGCAAAATGAAATGCAACAAAATATGATGTGTATGAATGATCTATGTATAACATTCCAAGTTGAAAATTTGGGATGTTACAAAGTGTGTCTAGGCTCAGAACAGAGAACGGAAAGAACTGGGAGACCCAGACGGATGCAAGTTTTGAAAACATGATGATGCAATGCACATGATGACATGGCAAGATGCAACACACAAGAAAAGACATGGCAATGACGGCGAATAACTGGAAGACACCTGGCGCAACGGTCTCGGGGCATTACAACACTCCACCACTACAAGAGGATCTCGTCCCAAGATCTAGGACTGAAAGAACTTCGGATATTCGGAACAGAGGTGATCGTCGCGTTCCCAGGTGGCTTCTCGATCGGAATGGTGTGACCACTTCACTTTCAGGAATTTGATTGACAGATCTTGCGCTCGGTTTCTTCAAGAATAGCAATGGGATGCTCATGATAAGACAGATCTTCTTGGAGATCAATCTCTTCGAAGTTGATTGTGCGCTCAGGGGGGTTAAAATAAAGATGACCCTTGAGTCTGCAGAACCCAAGGGAAAAGGCTTAGGTAGGCAAATGTAAAACCAAGGTTGGGCCTTGCTGGAGGAGTTTTATTCAAGGCAAACTGTCAAGGGGGTCCCATAACCCCAACCGCATAAGGAACGAAAAATCAAGGAACATAACACCGGTATGACAGAAAACTAGGGTGGCAAGAGTGGAACAAAACACCAGGCAAAAGGTCGAGCCTTCCACCCTTTACCAAGTATATAGATGCATTAAAATTAAACAATAGATAATATGATATCCCAAACATATCCGTGTTCCAACATGGAACAACCTGCAAGACACCTGCAACTAGCAACGCTATAAGAGGGGCTAAGCAAAGCGGTAACACAGCCAAACAACGGTTTGCTAGGAAGGTGGGTTAGAGGCTTGACATGGCAATATGGGAAGCATGATAAACAAGTGGTAGGTAGCGCGACATAGCGATAGAGCGAACAACTAGCAAGCAAAGATAGAAGTGATATCGAGGGTATGGTCATCTTCCCTGAGATCCCGCAAGGGAGAAGAATGAGTCCATGAAGAAGACAAATGGACGGGGTTGAACGGATCCTCACAACTACGGAACGAAATCGAAGCTAACGAGAGAAGCAAACCGGAAAGAAACAAGCAACATGGTAAACACACAAGCATAATCATGGCATGATGCACAAACAAGTATGATGCATGTCCGGTTTAATGAGGCATGGCATGGCAAAGTGCACAAACAAGTATGATGCATGTCCGGTTTAATGAGGCATGGCATGGCAAAGTGCACAAACAACGCTACAAGTTAAGTGGAGCTCAATATGCAATGAGTTGCATATTGACGAAACACCACATTCGATTATTTAGTTCACTCCCGTTTAGGTACCCAACAATATTAAATGTTGTTAAACATGCCAAGAGGCGAAGCATAATTAAACTAACTATTTAGGCAAGTTTAAATGAGACCGAAAACAACAAACAACAATTCTGGAAAATCCTCATGTGCAATATTTGAATTTGGTACTGTTCTGCCCTAAACCATATTTTAGAGTTGTTAAACATGAAAAGTAATGCCACCATGTTAATCTATTCATTTTCTACCCCATTTACATACATAATTTATTTAAAATGGAGCTACGATTATTTAGTTATGAAATAAATCATTTTAGCAAGTCATTATGCAAAACAAGTGCAAACAGCTATTTAAACATGTTGAACTTGGATGAAAGTGGCATAATATGAATCTACACAAATTTATAAGCATTTTACATATATAACTTATTTACATATGATGCACGGTTCTGGAGTTATTAAATGCATGATCTAGAGGGGCTTTTCTGCAAATATGTAAAACCCTGGATAATGTCCAAATTCGCAAGAGAGAGAGAAAAACAAGACGGGCCAAATCTGCTCAGACTGGGCCAACAGAGAGGAGGGGTTGTGTGGAGCTCACCCATGGGCCAAGGCCCGGTAGGTGAAGGCGACTAGGGAGTCAACGCGGGCTTGACCCATGCGCTGGCGCTGGTCTCGCTCGATGCAGAGGAAGCAGACAGAGGGGCGAGACGCGGGGCGGATTCAGATGATGCAGGGAAGTGGTGGCGCGCACAAGAGGTCGAGGATGGACGGGTTCATGGCGGAGGTAGCGAGATCCAGCGCCCCCCGACCGTATCTAGCACGGAACGACGGCGAGGACCTGCGTAGGAGCTCCACGGAGGTAGGGGCAATGATACGTCTCCAACATATCTATAATTTTTTTATTGTTCCATGCTATTATATTATCCATCTAGGATGTTTTATATGCATTTATATGCTATTTTATATGATTTTTGGGACTAACCTATTAACCTAGAGCCAAGTGCCAGTTTCTGTTTTTTCCTTGTTTCTGAGTACCGCAGAAAAGGAAAACCAAACGGAGTCCAATTGACCTGAAATTTCACGGAGATCATTTTTGGACCAGAAGAAGCCCACAGAGTACCGAAGGTGGGCCAGAAGAGTCCCGAGGCCACCACAAGGGTGGGGAGCACGCCCTACCCCCCTGGGCGCGCCCCCCCTACCTCGTGGCCACCTCGGGGACCCCCCCTAACTTATTCCCGACGCCAACACCTCTTATATATACCCAAACTTCTAGAAAGAAACCTAGATCGGGAGTTCCTCCGTCGCAAGCCTCTGTAGCCACCGAAAACCAATCTAGACCCGTTCTGGCACCCTGCCGGAGGGGAGAATCCCTCTCTGGTGGCCATCTTCATCATCCCGGCGCTCTCCATGACGAGGAGGGAGTAGTCCACCCTCGGGGCTAAGGGTATGTACCAGTAGCTATGTGTTTGATCTCTCTCTCTCGTGTTCTTGATTTGGCATAATCTTGATGTATCACGATCTTTGCTATTATAGTTGGATGTTATGATGTTTCTCCCCCTCTACTCTCTTGCAATGGATTCAGTTTTCCCTTTGAAGTTATCGATTGAGTCTCTTTAAGGATTTGAGAACACTTGATGTATGTCTTGTGTGGGATACGTGTGGTGACAATGGGGTATTCTATTGATTCACTTGATGTATGTTTTGGTGATCAACTTGCGGGTTCCGTGACCTTGGGAATCTATGCATAGGGGTTGGCACACGTTTTCGACTTGACTCTCCGGTAGAAACTTTGGGGGACCCTTTGAAGTTCTTTGTGTTGGTTGAATAGATGAATCTGAGATTGTGTGATGCATATCGTATAATCATACCCACTGATACTTGAGGTGACATTGGAGTATCTAGGTGACATTAGGGTTTTGGTTGATTTGTGTCTTAAGGTGTTATTCTAGTACGGACTCTATGATAGATCGAACGGAAAGAATAGCTTTGTGTTATTTTACTACGGACACTTGAATAGATTGATCAGAAAGGATAGCTTTGAGGTGGTTTCGTACCCTACAATAATCTCTTCGTTTGTTCTCCGCTATTAGTGACTTTGGAGTGACTCTTTGTTGCATGTTGAGGGATAGTTATATGATCCAATTATGTTATTATTGTTGAGAGAACTTGCACTAGTGAAAGTATGAACCCTAGGCCTTGTTTCTTAGCATTGCAATACCATTTTCGCTCACTTTTACCACTTGCTACATTTCTTTTTTATATTTTCAGATTACAAAAACCTATATCTACCATCCATATTGCACTTGTATCACCATCTCTTCGCCGAACTAGTGCACCTATACAATTTACCATTGTATTGGGTGTGTTGGGGACACAAGAGACTCTTTGCTATTTGGTTGCAGGGTTGTTTGAGAGAGACCATCTTCATCCTATGCCTCCCATGGATTGATAAACCTTAGGTCATCCACTTGAGGGAAATTTGCTATTGTCCTACAAACCTCTGCACTTGGAGGCCTAACAACGTCTACAAGAAGAAGGTTGTGTAGTAGACATCAAGCTCTTTTCTGGCGACGTTGCCGGGGAGGTTAGCTCTTGAAGGTATATGTTTAGATCTTGCAATCAAATCTTTTTGTTTCTTGTTTTTTCACTAGTTTAGTATATAAAAGAAAACTACAAAAAATGGAATTGAGGTTACCTCATATGCTTCATCTTTTTAATGTCTTTCGTGAAAATAAGGATTCCGATAATTGTGCCAAAGTGTTAGAAGAAGAATGTATTAAAATGTTTGGCACTAAATCCTTGAATGATGAGCATGATGGCAATGTTGTTAGTATGAATTCTTTGAATACCCATGATGCTAATGATATGCAAAGCCACAAGCTTGGGGATGCTATGTTTGATGAAGATGATATGTTTAGTCCCCCAAGTTTTGATGAGAAAATTTATTATGACGATAGCATGCCTCCTATTTATGATGATTATATTGATGAAAGTGGGTTTGGAAGAGTGTCAACTTTAGGAAGTAATGATCCCACTATTTTGGAGGGTGTTGAATCTTATAATATTTATGAAAGTGGATTTGGAGAGGTCATGACTTTATTTAGTGATGAATCCACTATTTCGGAAGAGGTTCCAATTGATTATGAGAACAAAGTTGCTATCTATGATGATTATTGTGATGACATGTATGCTATAAAGATTAATGATAACCATGAAACTTGTCATCATGATTTTAGTTTTCAGTTGGATTATGCCTTAGATGATAGTTATTTTGTTGAGTTTTCTCCCACTACTATTCATGAGAAGAAATTTTCTTATGTGGAGAGTAATAAAAATTCAATGCTTGTGGCTCATGAAAAGAGTGCTTTATGTGATAGTTATATTTTTGAATTCATTCATGATGCTACTGAAAATTATTATGAGGGAGGAATATATGCTTGTAGGAATTGCAATAATATCAAGTTTCCTCTCTATGTGTTGAAAATCTTGAAGTTATGCTTGTTTTACCTTCCTATCAAGTTAATTCTTGTTCCCACAAGTTGTTTGCCCACAAAATCCCTATGCATAAGAAGTGGGTTAGACTTAAATATGCTAGTCATATTCTTCATGATGCTCTCTTTATGTTTCAATTCTTATCTTTTATGTGAGCATCATTGAAATCATCATGCCTAGCTAGGGGCGTTAAACGATAGCGCTTGTTGGGAGGCAACCCAATTTTATTCTTGTTATTTGCTTTTTGCTCCTGTTTAGTAATAAATAATTCATCTAGCCTCTGTTTAGATGTGGTTTTATGATTTAATTAGTGTTTGTGCCAAGTAGAACCTTTGGGAAGACTTGGGGGAAGTCTTTGTGATCTTGCTGTAAAAAACAGAAACTTTAGTGCTCACGAGATTAGAAGCCATTTTTTACTGGAGAGTGAGTTTAGGTTTATTATTTTTGAAGATGATTAATAGACAAATTCCTCACGTTCACCAATTTATTTAGGAATTTTTTGAGTTCCAGAAGTATACGCTTGACACAGATTACTACAAACTGTTCTGTTTTTGACAGATTCTGTTTTCTATGTGTTGTTTGCTTATTTTGATGAATCTATGAGTAGTATCGGAGGGTATGAACCATATAGAAGTTGGAATACAGTAGATATTACACCAATATTAATTTAGAATGAGTTCACAACAGTACCTAAGTGGTGATTTATTTTCTTATACTAACGAAGCTCATGAGATTTTCTGTTAAGTTTTGTGTTGTGAAGTTTTCAAGTTTTGGGTAAAGATTCGATGGACTATGGAATAAGGAGTGGAAAGAGCCTAAGCTTGGGGATGCCCAGGGCACCCCAAGGTAATATTAAATGACAACCAAGAGCCTAAGCTTGGGGATGCCCCGGATGGCATCCCCTCTTTCGTCTTCGTTCATCGGTAACCTTACTTGGAGCTATATTTTTATTCACCACATGATATGTGTTTTGATTGGAGCGTCATTTTATTTTATTTTATTTTGCTTGATGTTTGAATAAAATACCAAGATATTAAATTCTTAAATGTTAGATAGTCTTCACATAGTTGCATAATTATTCAACTACTCATTGATCTTCACTTATATCTTTCGGAGTAGTTTGTCGTTTGCTCTAGTGCTTCACTTATATTATTTTGAGAGTCTTTTAGAACAACATCGTAATTTTCTTTGGTTATGAAATTAGTCCTAATATGATGGGCATCCAAGAGGGATATAATAAAAACTTTCATATAAAGTGCATTGAATACTATGAGAAGTTTGATACTTGATGATTGTTTTGAGATATGAAGATGGTAATATTAGAGTCGTGCTAGTTGAGTAGTTGTGAATTTGAGAAATACTTGTGTTGAAGTTTGCAAGTCTGGTAGCATGCACGTATGGTAACTGTTGTGTAACAAATTTGAAACATGAGGTGTTCTTTGATTGTCATCCTTATGAGTGGCGGTCGGGGACGAGCGATGGTCTTTTCCGACCAATCTATCCCCCTAGGAGCATGCGCGTAATGCTTGGTTTTTGATGACTTGTAGAATTTTTGCAATAAGTATGTGAGTTCTTTATGACTAATGTTGACTCCATGGATTATACGCACTCTCATCTTTCCATCATTGCTAGCCTCTTCGGTACCGTGCATTGCCCTTTCTCACCTTGAGAGTTGGTGCAAACTTCACCGGTGCATCCAAACCCCGTGATATGATACGCTCTATAAGACATAAACCTCCTTATATCTTCCTCAAAACAGCCACCATACCTACCTATTATGGCATTTCCATAGCCATTCCGAGATATATTGCCATGCAACTTTCCACCGTTTCAATTATTATGACACGCTTCATCATTGTCATATTGCCTTGCATGATTATGTAGTTGACATCGTATTTGTGGCAAAGCCACCATGCATAATTTATCATACATGCCACTCTTGATTCATTGCCCATCCCAGTACACCGCCGGAGGCATTCATATAGAGTCATATTTTGTTCTAGTATCGAGTTGTAATCATTGGGTTGTAAATAAATAGGAGTGTGATGATCATCATTAATAGAGCATTGCCCCAAATAAAAAAAGGGAAGGAGAAAGGCTAAAAAAAGGAAAGGGCCAAAAAAGGAGAAAAGAAATAAAAAGGGACAATGCTACTATCCCTTTTCCACACTTGTGCTTCAAAGTAGCACCATGATCTTTATGATAGAGAGTCTCTTATTTTGTCACTTTCATATGCTAGTGGGAATTCTTCATTATAGAACTTGGCTTGTATATTCCAACAATGGGCTTCCTCAAATGCCCTAGGTCTTTGTGAGCAAGCAAGTTGGATGCACGCCCACTTAGTTTCTTTTGTTGAGCTTTCATACATTTATAGCTCTAGTGCATCCGTTGCATGGCAATCCCTACTCCTCGCATTGACATCAATTGATGGGCATCTCCATAGCCCATTGATTAGCCGCATCAATGTGAGACTTTCTCCCTTTTTGTCTTCTCCACACAACCTCCATCATCATATTCTATTCCACCCATAGTGATATGTCCATGGCTCGCGCTCACGTATTGCGTGAAAGTTGAAAAAGTTTGAGAATACTAAAGTATGAAACAATTGCTTGGCTTGTCATCGGGGTTGTGCATGATAGGAGCATTTTGTGTGACGAAAATGAAGCATGGCCAAACTATATGATTTTGTAGGGATGAGCTTTCTTTGGCTATGTTATTTTGAGAAGACATAATTGCTTGGTTAGTTTACTTGAAGTATTATTGTTTTTATGTCAATATTAAACTTTTGTATTAAATCTTTCGGATCTGAATATTCATGCCACAATAAAGAAAATTACATTGAAAATTATGTTAGGTAGCATTCCACATCAAAAATTCTGTTTTTATCATTTACCTACTCGAGGACGAGCAGGAATTAAGCTTGGGGATGCTTGATATGTCTCCAATGTATCTATAATTTTTGATTGTTCCATGCTATTATGTTATCCATCTAGAATGTTTTATATGCATTTATATGCTCTTTTATATGATTTTTGGGACTAACCTATTAACCTAGAGCCCAGTGCCAGTTTCTGTTTTTCCTTGTTTTTGAGTATAGCAGAAAAGGAAAACCAAACGGAGTCCAATCGACCTGAAATTTCACGGAGATCATTTTTGGACCAAAAGAAGCCCATGGAGTACCGGAGGTGGGCTAGAAGAGTCCCGAGGCCAGCATGAGGGTGGGGGCGCGCCCTACCCCCCTGGGCGCCCCCCTACCTCGTGGGTGCCTCGGGGACCCCCTGACTTGTTCCCGACGCCAACACCTCTTATATATACCCAAACTTCTAGAAAGAAACCAAGATCAGGAGTTCCGCCGCCGCAAGCCTCTGTAGCCACCGAAAACCAATCTAGACACGTTTCGGCACCCTGCCGGAGGGGGGAATTCCTCTACGGTGTCCATCTTCATCATCCTGACGCTCTCCATGACGAGGAGGGAGTAGTCCACCCTCGGGCTGAGGCTATTTACCAGTAGCTATGTGTTTGATCTCTCTCTCTCTCTCTCGTGTTTTTGATTTGGCACGATCTTGATGTATCGCGAGCTTTGTTATTATAGTTGGATCTTATGATGTTTCTCCCCCTCTACTCTCTTGCAATGGATTGAGTTTTCCCTTTGAAGTTATCTTATCGGGTTGAGTCTTTAAGGATTTGAGGACACTTGATGTATGTCTTGCGTGGGATACCTGTGGTGACAATGGGGTATTCTATTGATTCACTTGATGTATGTTTTGGTGATCAACTTGCGGGTTCCGTGACCTTGGGAATCTATGCATAAGGGTTGGCACACGTTTCGCTTTGACTCTCCGTTAGAAACTTTGGGGCACTCTTTGAAGTTCTTTGTGTTGGTTGAATAGATGAGTCTGAGATTGTGTGATGCATATCGTATAATCATACCCATGAATACTTGAGGTGACATTGGAGTATCTAGGTGACATTAGGGTTTTGGTTGATTTGTGTCTTAAGGTGTTATTCTAGTACGGACTCTATGATAGATCGAACGGAAATAATAGCTTTGTGTTATTTTACTACGGACACTTGAATAGATTGATCGGAAAGGATAGCTTTGAGGTGGTTTCGTACCCTACAATAATCTCTTCGTTTGTTCTCCGCTATTAGTGACTTTGGAGTGACTCTTTATTGCATGTTGATGGATAGTTATATGATCCAATTATGTTATTATTGTTGAGAGAACTTGCACTAGTGAAAGTATGAACCCTAGGCCTTGTTTCTTAGCATTGCAATACCGTTTTTGCTCACTTTTATCACTTGCTACCTTTATGTTTTTATATTTTTAGATTACAAAAACCTATATCTACCATCCATATTGCACTTGTATCACCATCTCTTCGCCAAACTAGTGCACCTATACAATTTACCATTGTATAGGGTGTGTTGGGGACACAAGAGACTCTTTGCTATTTGGTTGCAAGGTTGTTTGAGAGAGACCATCTTCATCCTATGCCTCCCACAGATTGATAAACCTTAGGTCATCCACTTGAGGGAAAGTTGCTACTGTCCTACAAACCTCTGCACTTGGAGGCCCAACAACGTCTACAAGAAGAAGGTTGTGTAGTAGACATCACGCAACTGCGGTTACCTGAAGAAAGGAGGGAGAGAGAGATTCAGAGAGGGAACAGGGGAATGAAGCAGAGAGAGACGGCAGAATAGCGGCTTCCTACCAGCGTCATGGAGGAATTCTGGTGAGGCTTGACGTGCTGCGGGTACTGCTCACCGACGGAGGGGACGAAGAGGATGGAGTAAGGCGGCAACGGAGCATCTGGATGCGGGAACACGAGTCCCTCTCAACGTCCATGGCGGAGAGCTCCTGAAGAGGTCATCCATGACGGGGCTGCTATAGGAGTTCCTGAGAGAGAGAGAGAGAGAGAGAGGGGGGGAGAGACAGGGAAAGGAGAAGGATGAGAAGGAAATAGAGGGGGAACACGGTGGTCCTGCTGGTGCTCCGGCAGTGGCGTGCCGATGATGATTCGGATTGAGACTCGGGGCTGTGCTACTGTTGTTGTGCAGACTCGGGCAAGGCATGGAGACGGTGAGGCGTCCGTGCACAATCATGGGCAGAGGTGCACAGAGGTGATGAAGGGCACGGCACTCGGGGCTCCGAGGGTGGTGTGCTCCGGCGAGGTGGTCGGCAGGGTCGGGCGGAGTTGGCGCGGCAGGATCGAGGGAGGCAGGGGAGCACTCGCTCTCATAGGTGGATCAATGGAGGAAGTGGGTGGCTGGAGATTTGGACCGGGAGGATGAGGCTAGTGATTGGCTCGCTGGTGATCCCGAGGGGAAAATGAAGAGGAGACAAGGTGGAGGTTTTTGCGGCGGCAGGGAGGAAATGATTGATGGGATGGCTAGTCTAGGGTTTGTCTTGGTATATATACCGAGTGGATTTGGATAGGGGTGATTTGAGTCCCTCTGATCATAGTCGGATGGCCCGGAATAAATAGGTTAGGAGGACCGAAAGAGAAATCGAAGATGTTTTATAGATGTTTGGAGATGATCCGGACCCAACGGTAACGATAGTCCGGTTTGGGTTCAGGGAAGTTTCAGACACAGGCGAGGGGGGGTAGGTTGGCTGCAGGTGGGCTGTGCTAGAGTTAGATGGGCTGAGAAGAGAGAGGAGAAATGCAGCCCGGCACGGTTTCCAGAGACCGAAAACGTCCGATGAAAAGACTGGCTATACTGCCGCTATAGTTATCCGTTGGGGCATCAAATGAACTCCGAATGCGATGAAACTTGGCAGGCGGCCTACTGACAACATAACAACACTGCATGCCAACTTTCAACCCATTCCGAGAGCATTTTTACGCCACTTATAAAATAATATTTCGGAGGTGCCGCGGACGCGTGCAAGTATGTCTAGGCTCAGAACGGAAAATGGAAAGAACTCGGAGACCCAGACGGATGCAAGTTTTGAAAACATGATGATGAAATGCACATGATGACATGGCAAGATGCAACACGCAAGAAAAGACATGGCAATAACGGCGAATAACTGGAAGACACCTGGCGCAACGGTCTCGGGGCGTTACAACACTCCACCACTACAAGAGGATCTCTTCCTGAGATCTAGGACTAAAAGAACTCCGGATATTCAGAACGGAGGTGATCCTCGCGTTCCCAGGTGGCTTCTCGGTCGGAATGGTGTGACCACTTCACTTTCAGGAATTTGATTGACTTGTTGCGAGTCTTGCGCTTGATTTCTCTGCAGAACCCAAGGGAAAATGCTTAGGTAGGCAAATGTAAAACCAAGGTTGGGCTTTGCTGGAGGAATTTTATTCAAGGCGAATTGTCAAGGGGGTCCCATAACCCCAACCGTGTAAGGAACATAACACCGGTATGACGGAAAACTAGGGCGGCAAGAGTGGAACAAAACACGAGGCAAAAGGCAGAGCCTTCCACCCTTTACCAAGTATATAGATGCATTAAAATTAAACCATAGATAATATGATATCCCAAACATATCCATGCTCCAACATGGAACAACCTGCAAGCCACCTGCAAATAGCAACGCTATAAGAGGGGCTGAGCAAAGCGGTAACATAGCCAAACAACGGTTTGCTAGGAAGGTGGGTTAGAGGCTTGACATGGCAATATGGGAGTCATGATAAACAAGTGGTAGGTAGCGTGACATAGCGATAGAGCGAACAACTAGCAACAAAGATAGAAGTGACATCGAGGGTATGGTCATCTTGCCTGAGATCCCGCAAGCGAGAAGAACGAGTCCATGAAGAAGACAAACAGACGGGGTCGAACGAATCCTCACAACTCCGGAACGAAACCGAAGCTAACGAGAGAAGCAAACCGGAAAGAAACAAGCAACATGGTAAACACACAAGTATAATCATGGAATGATGCACAAACAAGTATGATGCATGTCCGTTTTAATGAGGCATGGCATTGCAAAGTGCACAAACAATGCTACAAGTTAAGTGGAGCTGAGTATGCAACAAGTTGCATATTGATGAAACACCACATTTGATTATTTAGTTCACTCCTGTTTAGGTACAAAACAATATTAAATGTTGTTAAATATGGCAAGAGGCGAAGCATGATTAAACTAACTATTTAGGCAAGTTTAAAAGAGGTCGGAAACAACAAACAACAATTCCGGAAAATCCTCATGTGCAATATTTGAATTTGGTACTGTTCTCCCCTAAACCATATTTTAGAGTTGTTAAACATGCAAAGTAATGCCACGATGTTAATCTATGCATTTTTCTCGCCCATTTACATATATAATTTATTTAAAATGGAGCTACGACTATTTAGTTATGAACGTGCTGCGGGTACTGCTCACCGGCGGAGGGGACGGAGAGGACGGAGTAAGGCGGTGACAGAGCATCTGGACGTGGGAACGCGAGTCCCTCTCAACGTCCATGGCGGAGAGCTCCTGAAGAGATCATCCATGGCAGGGCTGCTATAGGAGTTCCTGAGAGAGAGAGAGAGAGAGAGAGAGAGAGAGAGAGAGAGGGAAAGGAGAAGGACGAGAATGAAATAGAGGGGGAATGCGGCGGTCCTGCTGGTGCTCCGGCAGTGGTGCGCTGGCGACGACTCGGATTGAGGCTCGGGGTTGTGTTGCTGATGTTGCGCGGATGCGGGCAAGGCAGGGAGACGGCGAGGCATCCGTGCTCAAGCATGGGCAGAGGCGCACGGGAGGCGACGAAGGGCACGGGACTCCAGGCTACGAGGGTGCTGTGCTCCGGTGAGGTGGTCGGCAGGGTCGGGCGGAGTCGGGCGCGGCAGGATCGAGGGAGGCAGGGGAGCACTCGCTCTCATGAAGTGGATTGATGGGAGGAAGTTGCCAAGTGGGTGGCTGGATGGATTTGGACCGAGAGGATGAGACTGGTGATTGGCTCGCTGGTGATCCCGAGGGGAAAACGAAGAGGAGACAAGGTGGAGGCTTTTGCGGCGGCGGGGAGGAAATGATTGATGGGATGACTAGTCTACGGTTTGTCCGGTATATATACCGAGTGGATTTGGATAGGGGTCGTTTGGGTCCTTCTGATTGTAATCGGACGGTCCGGAATAAATAGGTTAGGAAGATCGAAAGAGAAACCAAAGGTGATTTATAGATGTTTGGAGATGATCCGGACCCAACGGTAACGATAGTTCAGTTCGGGTTCGGGGAAGTTTCGGACACGGGCAAGAGGGGGTAGGTTGGCTGCAGGTGGGCTGTGCTAGAGAGAGATGGGCTGAGAAGAGAGGGGAGAGATGCAGCCCGGCACGGTTTCCAGAGACCGAAAACGTCCGACAAAAAGACCGGCTATACTGCCGCTATAGTTATTCGTTGGGGCATCAAACGAACTCCAAATGCGATGAAACTTGGCAGGCGGCCCACTGGCAACATAACAACACCGCATGCCAACTTTCAACCCATTCCGAGAACATTTTTACGCCACTTATAAAATAATATTTCGGAGGTGCCGCGGGCGCGTGCAAGTGTGCCTAGGCTCAGAACAGACAACGGAAAGAACTGGGAGACCCGGACGAATGCTAGTTTTGAAAACATGATGATGCAATGCACATGATGACATGGCAAGATGCAACACGCAAGAAAAGACATGGCAATGACGGAGAATAACTGGAAGACACCTGGCGCAACGGTCTCGGGGCGTTACACATCCTTCCTTCATTCATCGTAAGATAACCCAAAACTTGAAAACTTCAATCACACAAAACTCAACAAAACCTTCGTGAGATACGTTAGTATAAGAAAGCAAACCACTACTATAAGTACTATATCAAACCAATTCATATTTTGTTTTTGTATTATATCTACTGTATTCCAACTTTTCTATGGAAAAAACTCATCAATGAAAACCATAGAGCCATCAAAATAAGCACACAACACAAAGAAAACAGAATCTGTCAAAACAGAACAGTGTGTAGCAATCTGACTATTTCGAATACTTATGTAACTCCAAAAATTCTAAAAAATTGGGACAGCCTGAGAAATTTGTATATTGATCTACTGCAAGTGGAATGGGTATTTTATCTCCCTCTGGTAAAAAATGAAAATTATTTTGTTGAGCGTAAAAGTTTCTGTTTTTTCAGCAAGATCAAACAACTATCACCCAAGAAGATCCTAAAGGCTTTACTTGGCACAAACACTTATAATGTTGGGACAAACCCGATACCAGCTCACTTTCTCTCACTCGCACAAACGAAGTTGGAAGATGGAGCACACAATTTTTCTGGCGCACAAACGCCTCTGCCGCACGAACGATGCCTTGGTCGCACGAACAGCCTCACTTTACTAGACACATACCCGGGCACGGCAACACACCGCAGCCTACCCAGAGGAGCTCTCTCACAGCCGACCGAGCGCATACCACGGTCCCGGCGGAGACTGCCTCTTCTCTGGCTCCTAGGATCGGCTCATACCAGCGCTCTTGATCAGTACATGGGGAAGGGGTTTTATACCCGGCTGCACACACACGACCCGGCTGCCA
This sequence comes from Triticum aestivum, assembly GCF_018294505.1. NCBI lineage: Eukaryota > Viridiplantae > Streptophyta > Magnoliopsida > Poales > Poaceae > Triticum > Triticum aestivum. The sequence goes on along the minus strand of NC_057806.1, from coordinate 329,993,614 downwards.
CACCGGCCACTACATAACCCAACCACACACACACACTAACCTAGCTACATGCACGGCCTCAACCACCACTTGAGTTAGGCTCTCAACCTTATCCAGCAGAGATCCATGCACTAACTAACCTGTCGACTACGTGCATGCACTAGCTAATCTAGCCGGCACACTCGCCAACGGCCCCTGCCCACGCGCTGGACTGAGTGCACACCCACTGACACGCGACACACACAGATGACCACGGTGAAACGTGGTTTATTCCTAACAATCTCCTCCTAAACCACGAGCTCGCCATCGCCATCGTCGTAGTCACTGCGATTTTCGCCCGACGCCATCACGTGCCTCCGTGCGCGGCGCGACGTGCCGTGTGCTTGTCACGCCCGCGCCATGGTTGTCGCGTCGCTCGACGTCGAAGCCGTGTGCCACCACCGCATCCGGAGTTGATGTGTGTCATCGCCTCCATGCGCTCGCCACGCACCGCAACCACGCCACCGCGACCTCGATGCCCGCTATGCTCGTCGCCGACTCACCATGCGCCGCCTCTGTGTCCACCATGACAGCCGCAGCGCCGCGCACCTCCGTAGGCTGACACATGGCCCGGAGCTTTGTGCATCCACCGACGAACGCCGCCATTGCCGCCACGCCTCTGGCACGGCGAACCACGCCCAAGACAACCAAGCTCTGATACCAAATGTTGGGACAAACCCGATACCAGCTCACTTTCTCTCACTCGCACAAACGAAGGTGGAAGATGGAGCACACAATTTTTCTGGCGCACAAACGCCTTCGCCGCACGAACAGCGCCTCAGCCGCACGAATGACCTCACTTTACTAGACACATACCCGGGCACGGCAACACACCGTAGCCTACCCAGAGGAGCTCTCTCACAGCCGACCGGGCGCATACCACGGTCCCGGCGAAGACTACCTCTTCTTTTGGTAATCATAATAGTAGAATAATTGTGCTAACACTAAAAAATAGGAAGCAAAGAGCAAAAATATTTTTTATTCATTGGGTTGCCTCTCAACAAGCGCTATAGTTTTACGCCCTTAGCTAGGCATAAAGAAGGATCTAAGTTTTGTCATCTTTGGTTTGAGATCCATAAGATGCCCTCATGATTGATTCATAAGGTGGCTTAATTCTTGTTCTAGGAAAGTGTTCCATACCCTTCATCAAAGGAAATTGGAACTTAATATTGCCTTCTTTCATATCAATCACGGCACCGATAGTGCGTAAAATGGTCTATCAAGAATAATTGGATAAGACGGATTGCAATCAATATCAAGAACAATAAAATCTATCGGCACATAATTCCTATTTGCAAGAATAAGAACGTCATTAATCCTTCCTATAGGCTTTTTAATAGTAGAATCCGCCAAGTGCAAATTCAAAGAACACGATTCAATATCGGTAAGACCAAGCACATCACATAAAGATTTCGGAATTGTAGAAACACTAGCACCCAAGAAAAACACTCATAATTTGTAATCTTGACTTTGATAGTAGGTTCCCATTCATCATGCAATTTTCTAGGAATTGAAACTTCTAATTCCATTTTCTCTTCAAAAGCTTTCATCATAGCATCAACAATATGTTTAGTAAAGGCTTTATTTTGTTCATAAGCATGGGGTGAATTTATCATGGATTGCAACCAAGAAATACAATCAATCAAAGAGCAACCATCATAATTAAAGTCTTTGTAATCCAAAAGAGTGGGCACATCACTAGCTAAAGTTTTGACCTCTCCAAACCCACTTTCATCAATTTTCTCAACAAGATTTTCACCCTCCAAAATATTGGGACGCCTTCTACCTAAAGGTGACTCTTCTTCAGTCCCTTTTTCATTAATATTGATTTTACTAAACAAGGAATCAATATAAGAAACACCAATCATTTTAAGATCTTCATCACTTTTATGAAAGAAATCACTAGAAAAAGCTTTTTTCTAAAAAAATCTCTTTTAGCTCTAAGCATAGCGGTTATTTTCTTACTTGCATCCATAGAAACATAAAGAGCTTTAATTTATTCATCTACTTTAGACAAAAATCATCTTGAGATTTTCCACATCATGAGCAATTCTATCAACACTTCTGGACAAATCATCAATCTTACTCAACTTTTCTTCTATGGAAGTGTTGAAAACTTTTTGTGTGTTGATAAATTCTTTAATATTATTCTCAAGATCAGACTTGTTACTATTATTATTATGAGATTGATTTCCATAGGAATTACCATAATTGTTAGAGGAATTACTAGGAAAAGGCCTAGGATTAAAATTACCTCTATAAGCATTGTTGTTGAAATTATTTCGAGAGATAAAACTCACATCTATGGCATCACTATTTTGCTCAATCAAAGTAGACAAAGGCATATCATTAAAATCAATAGGAGTACTTCTACTAGCAACAAATTTCATAAGAGCATCAACTTTTTCACTCAAAGAAGAAATTTCTTCAACAGAATTAACCTTTTTACTTGTAGGAGCCCTTTCGGTATGTCATTGCGAATAATTTTCCAGAATATTATCAAGCAATTTGGTGGCTTCACCCAAAGTAATTTCCATAAAAGTACCACCTGTGACGGAATCTAAAAGATTACGGGAAACAAAATTCAACCCCGCATAAAAATTTTGTATGATCATCCAAAGATTTAACCCATGAGTTGGGCAATTCCTTAGCATCATTTTCATCCTTTCCCAAGATTGTGCAACATGCCCATGTTCAAGTTGCTTGAAATTCATGATCTGGGTTCTAAGGGAAATAATTTTTGCGGGAGGAAAATACTTAGTGATAAAAGCATCAGTGCACTTATTCCAAGAATCGATACTATTGCGAGGCAAAGAAGAGAACCAAATTTTTGCAGAATCACGCAAGGAAAACGGAAATAATTTCATATTAACCACATCATTGTCCACATCTTTTTTCTTTTGGGTATCACATAATTCCACGAAGGTATTAAGATGGGACGTAGCATCCTCATTAGGAGTTCCGGAAAATTGGTATTTCATAACAAGATTCAGCAAAGCAGTATTAATATCACAAGTCTACGCACTAGTGGTGGGAGGAGCAAGAGGAGTGCCAATAAAATCATTGTTGTTAGTATTTGAGAAATCACATAGCTTGGTGTTCTCTTGAGTCATGATGACCACACAACAAGATTGCACTCAAAAATAGATCCGGCAAGAAAACAACGAACGGAAAAGAGAGGCGAATAAAACAACATTTTTTGTGAAGTGGGGGAGAGGAAAACGAGAGGCAAATAGCTAATAATGTAAATTGCGAGGAGATGAGATTCGAGATTAGGAACCTGGTATATGTTGAAGATCCTCCCCGGCAACGGCGCCAGAAATGGCGTGTTGATGGGAGGCAATCTTGACTTGATTCTCCCCGGCAATGGCGCCAGAAATTCCTTTTAATGTCGCTTGAAGCTACGTTGGTATTTCCCCTAAGAGGAAGGGAAGATGCAGCACAATGGCGGTAGGTATTTCCCTTAGATATGAAAGCAAGGTTATCGAAAAGTCGCCGAAAAGTCACTGAAAAGTCGCCCCAGCGTTGCGCAGTCCGAACGGCATGCAGGTGTAGCAGTATACCCCACACGGGGTCAGGAAGGCCGTCTTCTCCACGTCCTCCACCGCCATCTTGATCTGGTGATAACCCGAGAAAGAATCTAGAAAGCAGAATAGGTCGCACTCGGCGGTGGAGTCCACGATCCGGTCAATGCGCGGAAGCGGGAACGGGTCTTGAGGGTAGGCTTTGTTGAGGTTGATGATGTTGATGCACAAGCGTTCCTTCCCGCCTTTCTTGGGCACGACGACGGGGTTCGCCAGCCACTCTGGGTACTGGACCTCACGGATGACACCCGCCCCTTGTAGCTTGCGGGTTTCCTGCACGATGAAGGACTGCTTCTCCATGGACTGTCATTGCGCCTTCTGCTTCACAGGGCGCACATTGGGGCACACCCTCAAGTGATGCTCGATTACCCCCCTTGGGACCCCCACCAGTTGCTTGGGTTCCCAGGCGAATGCCTCCTTGTTCGCGCGTAGGAACTTCACCAGTGCCTCTTCTTGGTCAGGGTCGAGGTTGGCATCTATGGTGAAGGTGGCTCCCGAGGCCCCATCCTCCTCGACCGGCACTTGCTTTGTTTCGGCCCGATCTTGAGTGAACAGCTGCTTCTTTTTCGCTGGCGCAGCTCCCTTAGCCCCCGGGGCGGCTCCGACGGCCGGGCGCGCAGCCGCAGCTGCCCTAAAGGCGAGCTTGAGAGCCGCGAGGGCTTCCTTGGTGTCCCCGGCCACGGTGAGAACGCCGCTGCTCCTCGGCATCTTCATGAGGTTGTAGGCCGGGTGAGTCGCTGCCATGAACTGAGCCAGGGAAGGGTACCCGAGGATGGCGTTGTACGGGAGGCTGATCCGGGCGATGTCGAAGTCGGTCAGCTCGGTGCGGTAGTTGTCGCGGGCACCGAAGGTGACCGGGAGGTGTATTTTCCCTAGGGGGCTGGTGGAGCCTATGCCAGCTCCGGAGAAAGGCTTGGTGGGGCAGAGCCGGCCGTATAGTACGTGAAGCAAACTGAAAGCTTCCACGGAGAGCACGTTGAGGCCGGCTCCACCGTCGATGAGGGTCTTGGTCACAGCTACGTTGCAAATGGTGGGTGTGCAGAGCATCGGGAGTGCGCCCGAGCCAGCAGTGGTCGCGGGGTGGTCCCCCGAGTTGAAGGTGAGGTCAGCCTTTGGTGCCACCCATCCTGGAGGGGCTCCTTGTTGCGTGGAGGCGATGCCAATCCGACGGAAGAACTGCTTGGCGTGGCGGTCGGAGGGCGGTGCATGTGAACCGCCAAGGAGGGCCGCAACGGCGAGTGGCACAGGCGCCACGAAGCATGCGAGGAAAAGGCCGCACAGCTCCCCCTAGGAAGCCACGGAAGATCCTGGCAGGTTGAGAAACCAGGCGCACGGCGCGCCAGCGAGAGCCATGGGGAACCAGTTGGCCATGACCTTGTCGTCGCCTCTAGCTTCCAGGACGGTCTCCTCGTACGCCAGCAGGAAGGCCGCTGGATCTGCCGTCCCATCATAGCGAGGCGGCATCTCTGGCTTGAACTTGTGCGGCCACCGCACTTGCCGCAAAGCGAGGGTGAAAGCTCGGATGCCCGCGGCGCATCCGCACGTGCCCGCCGACCTAATCGGAGGAGTGGCGTCTGCCATGGGAGCGGCATGAAGCAGGCGGAGAGGCGAAGCTTCGGAGCACCCCTACCTGGTGTAGCGACCAGACCTCAAACGGTCCAATCTCTGTGCTCCGGTGTCATCCCTGGATCAGTAATGCTGACACCACACAGTACTTGAAGGATTTATAATAGAGTAGCAATCACAAACTTATTACATCGAGTGTCTCAAAAGAGAACTTATTACAATTGATATGGCTTAAGGCTATCTAATAACGATAACAGCGGGAGGCTTGGAAGATAAGTGAGTCCATCAACTCCAACGGCATCACTGAGTATAGAATCACGACGTAAAACTCCTTAATCGTCGTCTGAAAAGTCTGCAACATTAATGTTGCATCCCGAAACGGGTCAGCACATGGAATATGCTGGCAATGTAACACATAGAGAGTAATGAAATGAAACAGCTAATCTATATGCATATTTGGCTGGTGGAAAGCTCTATGGTTACAGTTTTGCGTAAAGCCAATTTTTCCCTAATGCAAAGGAATAAATTTATTTAACTATCATGGTGGTTGTTAAACATTGAGAATGGTTGACAGCATTCTCAATCCCAATTAAGCAACATCATTAACAAACCCGTCAAAATTAATTTAGAGTAACATGTTGAGATTCACATGATAATCCAGGTACTAGATACTCAAGATGTCCATAACTAGGGACACGGCTAACCATGATTAGTTTATACACTCTGCAGAGGTTTGCGCACTTTTCCCCACAAGACTCGATCGCCTCCGTTTGGTTCCTCGCACTACAAGGTGTTTGAGAAGACGGATGACTGAGACATAGTCTTTCAGAAGCGCTAGCACCTTACGATGGGTAGACCGTACCACCTACATCCCCTAAGAGTTCGCACGACTTAGTCAACTATGCTAGAGCCCATAATAGCTTGTGGCTGCACATGGAAGTTTCTAGCATGAAAAATCTCATGATCCCTTTGAGCCTGGGTGGCGGTCCATAAAGAAAAACAGGCAATCCTGGAATACCCAGGTACCTCAATCCACCCAGATGTGTGTTTAAGTTGCCACCTTAAATAATCCATTAATTAACAATCTCACATCTTTCATGGATACACTCACCCAATCCACGTCTACTAGCATAGCATGGCATAATAAGCAAACGTAGAAGTGACTCCCAAAGGTTTGACAGTAAACAGGTAATAGGTACTACCTCAACTACTTCCCAAACCCACAATTTAATTAGATCCTAATCATGCAATGTGTAAGGATTGATCTAATGCAATAAAACTGGGTAGTAGGAGGTATGATCAAAGTGTTACTTGCCTTGCTGATGATCCGGGAAACCTAGTGATTCGAAGTAGCAAGCGACGCACTCCGGGTACTCTATCGCAAACAAACAAGCATACAATAAGTACTCAACTAATGCACAGGTAAAACTCAAATAAGAGATCTAACCAGAAGGTTCAACTTAAGAACTCCGGTTGGCAAAAAGAATCAAATCGAACGAAGCAACGAAAGACAAAACGACAAAAGAAATAAGCTTCGTTTACTATTCTGGATCTAGGGCAATTTTTACAATGGAAAAAACTTGTTTGAGTTGGTTAAACGGAAAGAGGGTTTCAAGATGAAACTCCAGGCGCTTGAATCGCCTGATTCCGATAAACGAGCGAAAAGTTAAACTAAAACGAAAATCGAATTAGAAATCGCGATCAGAAAAATCGCAGATTTAATCCGAGAAAAAGAAAAACGACGAACGTTCGTTAAAATGAACGAACGGACGAACGCTCACTAATTAAATAAACCGGAAAACCGATCTATTTTAAAAAATGAAACTAAAAACCGAACAAAACCGTCAGAAAACCGAATGGTTTTTCTAAAAAAACGGCGGCGGGATCGAGGTAAACCTCGAGCGGCGGGTCTAGCGGCGGCGCGCGGCACGGGTGGCGCGCAGCGGCGGTGGCGACGACGACAACTTGGGGCGGCTAGGGTTTGGGGTGGGGCTTCCGGCTGGGCCTCCCCGGCTTATAAAGCCGGACGGGCCTCGTGTCCGGGTCAGACACGGCCCGTAGGTCGGTTGCGTTTTTTTTAAATAGTTTCGCTCAGAAAGAAAAACAAAAGGACTACTAAACGGACTCTAAATATCCCGAAATAAATTTTCCCTGGCTTCTAAAATCAAGCGGCACAGGATGAACATTTATTTGGGGCCTAAATGCAATTTTGAAAAACGCGCATTTTTCCTAAATTCAAATAAAATAGCAAACAAAACCAAATAAAATCTTGTTTGATTTTTTTATTAAATCCTCAATATTTCTTTATTTTGGAAAAGTCATTTTATTCCCTCTCTCATATTTTTATATTAGAAATAATTGAAGATAAAATAAATAAAATCAAATGATCCTATTTTCAAAATTTGAGACAACTCAAATATGAAAATAACGAAATCCCCAACTCTCTTCGAGGGTCCTTGAGTTGCGAAAATTTCTAGGATCAACCAAAATGCAATAAATATGATATGCAATGATGATCTAGTGTATAACATTCCAAATTGAAAATTTGGGATGTTACAAACCTACCCCCCTTAAGATGAATCTCGCCCTCGAGATTCGGGTTGGCTAGAAAATAGGTGAGGGTGGTCTTTCAGCAATTCTTCCTCTCGTTCCCAGGTGGCTTCATCCTCCGTGTGGTGGCTCCACTGAACCTTGCAAAACTTGATAACCTTGCTGCGGGTGACTCGACTGGCATATTCTAGAATCTTAACTGGTTTCTCCTCATAGATCAAATCACTGTCCAACTGAATTGCTTCCAATGGTACCGTATCTCTCAGTGGTATGTCAGCCATCTCTGTGTGGCACTTCTTCAACTAGGATACATGAAACACGTCGTGAACTCCTGACAGTCCTTCGGGTAATTCCAACTTGTAGGCTACTTCTCCCATACGCTCCAAAACTTTGTATGGGCCTACAAAACGTGGCGCTAGTTTTCCCTTAACTCCAAAGCGCTTAACTCCTCGAAGTGGAGATACTCGAAGATAAACTCGGTCTCCTACTTCGTAAACTGTCTCCTTGCGTTTAGAATCTGCATAACTCTTCTGCCTGGACTGAGCTACCTTCAGCCTGTCGCGAATTAATTACACTTTCTGCTCAGATTCCTTTATCAGATCCGGTCCAAACAACTGGCGATCTCCAACTTCATCCCAGGACAATGGGGTCCTGCACCTCCTTCCGTACATGTAACACCCCGGATATGATTTACCCAATATGTACTCCAACTCTTGCCGTTTCCGGTGTTAAGTTATTTTATTTTCTCGGGTTCGGGTTTTTGTCTCTGTGTGTTGTTGTCGTTGTCATGCATCTCATATCATGTCATCATGTGCATTCCATTTGCATACATGTTCATCTCATGCATTCGAGCATTTTCCCCGTTGTCCGTTTTGCATTCCGGTGCTTCGTTCTCCTCCGGAGGTCATTTCTACCTTTCTTTCGTGTGTGGGGATTAAACATTTCCGGATTGAACCGAGACTTGCCAAGCGGCCTTGGTTTACTACCGGTAGACCGCCTGTCAAGTTTCGTACCATTTGGACTTCGTTTGATGCTCCAACGGTTAACCGAGGGACCGAAAAGGCCTCATGTGTGTTGCAGCCCAACACCCCTCCATTTTGTCCCAAAACCCACCAAAACCCTGTCCATCATCTAGAGCGTTCGATCACGATCGCGTGGCCGAAAACCGCACCTCATTTGGACACTCCTAGCTCCCTCTACCTCTATATATAGACCCCCTCTTCAAAATTCGCGGTTCCACTCTCCCCTAACCCTAGATCCATTCCGTCAGCCGTCCGCCGGACACGTCCGCCGCCGCCCGCGACCAATCACAGGGCGCCACGTGTCGCCGCCGCCTCCACCAACCGCACCGGCCCGGAGAGCCCGTGCGCGGCCCTCCCGGCCCGGATCGCCACCGCCGCCGCCCGGGGCTTCCTCCTCGCCATGCCTCCTCGCGCTCCCGCTCGCCGGCCGCCGCACC